>NW_024040707.1:778508-1048437 GCF_014851395.1 Micropterus salmoides | reverse complement strand
GTTTTTCAAAACATAGATGCCAGTAAAACTACAATACAATACGCTCTCTTGCTACTGTGTTTTTAACATGTCAACAAACAGCATGGCTCCACCGAGAGAGAGAGAGATCGCAAGTTACAGTACCACTGTCACAAACCTAAATTAAGAATGCAATATTTAAGCCGACACACATGCGCTCAGAACAAATGAGCCTACAGGGCCATAAGCAAACAGCAGTGAGCTCACACCACTGAAGTCCACGACGACGCGCACAGACATTTTTTTAGGGATCCAAACCCTTTCTGTAGTCACCTTCACAAAGACATCCTGCAATCAAAATGGAAAGAATGTCCGCCAATATACATCTCCTTCCCGGCTCCGTACCTTTAATACAGCGCAGCGAGCCGGCATATTGGTGTAATAATCTCAAATGATAATGCAGCATGAACGCGCTATATCACACAACAAACCGCAATCCATAGCCTAGTATCAATCGATTCAGCACAATAATTTGGCCCACGCACGGAGCAGCAGCACAGTCAGGATGATAAAAGATGATTTCACCACCACAGCTGAGGGCTCACGTGAGGAGAAAGGCCGCACGGCGTTTTTTCCTCTGGGCAAACTTCTGGATGACTCTGAACTTATTCAGGGAGTCCGCCGACTCGTTGCGGCCCCGCAGTGCTGTTTAACATTTTCCACAGAGTTTAATTAACGTTACGATCCGACTGTCAGTGAGCACGTCGCTGTTTTCTTCCACCTGTTTTCCGCTCAATGGAGCGCCTGCTGGGCAGAGATGTTTACCCTTCCAAATAATGTTAAGCCCAGTTTCACGGCATCGTCCAGCAGTGTCCGCTTGACGTTAGCTTGCTGTTAGCGATGGTGCTAACTTGTTGCTATCCGCAGCCTCGTATAGTTCTCACACACAGTACAATACATGAAAGGGTGTAGCAGTGTGACAAACGTATTATAAAAAAAATGCAAACTAGTTATACACAAGGACATTTATGACAACCACATGCTCCACTACAAAGATTCCCTCTCTGCAGCAAAACCCAAATACTACACTCATCTGATATCATCTGACAAAGGGAATGCTAGGGCCCTGTTTTCCACAATGAATACAATTTCACGCCCCCCGAATAATCTTCCACCCCATCTTATTCAATCTCTCAATGTGATAATTTTATGTCATTTTTCAAAAACCAAAATGGACAATATCCATCAACAGCTACCCACCTCACATAACAGTGCACTTTATCCACCTACCTCTCCACCAATCTCCAACCTGCCATTTATCTCAAAATTCTTAGAAAAAACGGTTGCTGCGCAGGTCCATAATCATCTCATCAACAATAACCTCCATGAACAGTTTCAATCTGGTTTTCGGCCTCTCCGCAGCACAGAAACAGCCCTAGTCAAGGTCACCAATGACCTACTAATGGCTGCTGACTCAGGTCTTACCATACTGATCCTTCTCGATTTAACTGCTGCCTTTGATACAATCTCTCACAATATCCTCCTGGACCGTCTAGCTTCCATTGGTATCATCAACACATCTCTGAACTGGTTCACATCATACCTGTCTGGCCGCACTCAGTTTGTACAACTTAAAAATGTTCGATCACAACTCTCACCTGTCACCAGTGGTGTTCCCCAGGGATCATTCCCGGGTCCCCTCCTTTTCATAATTTATCTACTTCCCCTTGGTTCTATTCTCAGGAAATATAATATCCAATTTCACTGCTATGCCGATGACACCCAGCTCTACTTGTCCACCAAACCTACGTCTCTGCTCCCTCCGTCTTCTCTAACTGACTGCTTAGATGAAGTTAAAACCTGGTTCACTCAAAACTTCCTCCAACTAAACAGTGATAAAACTGAAATTCTCCTTGTTGGCTCCAAATCCACCCTAGCAAAATGTCCAAACTTTGCTGCCCGTATTCTCACCAGAACCCCAGTCTCTGAACACATTACTCCACTTCTAACACAATTGTTGTGGCTCCCTGTCAAATACTGTATTGATTTTAAAATTCTACTCCTCACCTTCAAAGCTCTCCATAATTTTGCTCCTCCTTATCTCTCTGAACTCCTTCAGCCCTACGCCCCATCCCGAACTCTCCGATCCTATTCTTCCTCACTACTTTCCATTCCTTCTGCCCGCATGTCCACTATGGGGTTCAGAGCCTTCAGCTATTGTGCGCCTCACCTTTGGAACTCCCTCCCTCTATGCATCCGTACGACTGAGTCCCTGCCCTTCTCTGTATGACCTCATGGCGCAACGGTAGCGCGTCTGACTCCAGATCAGAAGGTTACGTGTTCAAATCACGTTGGGGTCATATCTTTTTAACCCAGTAACTCTGTCTCTAATCAGCCACCTGTTTACTGGTTACCACTTATCATTTATTTATTCACCATTCTCTATTTCAGTGCTGTTTATACTATGTCATATTGTATATACTGTATACCAATACACCTACCTCAGGTCAAAAGGTCATAGGTCACAGGGGTGCCCCAAGGCTCAGTGCTTGGGCCCCTTCTCTTCTCAACTCTATAAACATCCCAGTCCGTCACAGCTCAGGGTCAGAGGTTACCCTCTTAAAGTGACAGAGCCTGATATGACAACACATATGTGCTGCTAAGAACCTTTTAACTCAAACCCAGGAGTTACATAATATATATACAGTATATATAACATTGCCACCAATTTTATTAGGGTGGCCGTGGCCCCGGCCCCGCCTGGCGGCGCCACTGCCGACCAATTGCAGTCAGGATGGCCGAGCGGTCTAAGGCGCTGCGTTAAGGTCGCAGTCTCGTCTCGAGGCGTGGGTTCGAATCCCACTTCTGACAGTGAGATTTTTCAGCCGAGCAATTCCCTGTCACATGATAGTAGGGAAAACGAGTAAGTTCTCTGCATGTTATGGGATAAGCGCATAAATTAAACATCCAGTTTGAGCAGTAGAGCTACAACCTTTGCAACGCTGATTTCAGGAGTAGCTGCAGCAGAGGAGGCTTTATTTTCAGCACTCCTAGCAAAGTTAACGATCGCAATCAGGGTCAAATAGTTCTGGAGACCCCCGCCCGCCGACTGCTTCCCCACCTTTTTTCTCTGCATAGATAATCTACGTGGCGATGTGAGGAACTGCCTACCGTCTCAGTGTAGTGGTTCCATGGTGTAATGGTTAGCACTCTGGACTCTGAATCCAGCGATCCGAGTTCAAATCTCGGTGGAGCCTGCAGGAGAGCAACCTGTATATGCTGATCTTCTAGACGAGCCACTGTAGGTGTGTGTTTCTGATAAAAAGGTATACTGTATCATGACACATATGTACTCTTTCATGATATATAGCAATACGTCCCCTGATTAAAGCCTTTACGCAATCAGGATGGCCGAGTGGTCTTAGGCTGGCTTGAAAGTATTTGTACACAGTAGGCTTATTTGTTGCTGGATGAATTGGTTGTAGGATGTCTTTAAAAACAATGTCTTTATTGCCCATTTCCAACATCTACTCTTGTCTGTAAATGCGTTGCAAACTAAGTTGATTAAGTCAACCAGTAAAAGTTGTGTTTTCACATGTTCCCTTCTGTGTCACCGGTATTGTTGCATGCCTTCTACGTCATCCTCTCTGCATTAAAATACATACAGTACTGGGCAAAAGTTTTAGGCAGTTGTGGGAAAATTGCTATAAACTCAGCTTACAAGGTGAGGTTGCTGAAGACAATTTTCTTTCAAAAGTCATACGCCATGGCAAGACTGACCACAGCAACAAGGCACAGGGTAGTTATACTGCACCAGCGAGGTCTTACCCAGGGAGAAATTTTCAAGGCAGACAGGGGTTCCCACTTGTCGGATCACTGTCGAAAAGCTTTGGAAACCACCTCCCCGGAACGCTTTCCCGCGTCTATTCTTTGCACAGATAATACACGTGGCGATATCATGTAAGAATCTGCCGTCCTTTGACATGCAGTGGTTCCATGGTGCAATGGTTAACACTTTGGACTTTGAATCCAGCGATCCGAGTTCAAATCTCGGTGGAACCTTGTTTTAGACCGAATGCGACTCAACTGTGCTCGAAAACCGTATTCTGGACGTTCACAGACTTTGTCTGATCATGTTGTTCTCATTTCAAGACTTTGTTTTCCTAGGGGTGGCCAGATGGGGCCACTGAAAAACCTCGGGTGGCACACTAAAACCAAAAAGCCAAAACTGAATTTCGGGAATTCTATTATACAGTATATAGACTAGTTGAAAACTACATTAAAATATGAGTTAAGGAATCACAGACTGACATACTTTGGTTTCTTTTTTACAGTTAATGTTACCGATTGCCTAATGTCCATAAACTAAAACCAGTTCAGTTAACAAATTTGAGTTCCATAATGTGTTATGTATCTGTATGTGTTAGGCAATTGTTCTTCAAATACACTAGTTGAGCTTTTCCTTTAAAAAAACTAAAAACTAAAAAACTACAGCTTTTGTACGAGTGCATTGACTGCAAAGCAAAGAACAAAACATTTAATGGGAACAAGCCTACTCAAGATTACAAACATCACGGAGCATAGATGTTTCTGTTTCATATTAGACTATATAATAATTTCATTGAAATATACAATATGTGTCTGTACAGAGTTGTGCAATTATTTATAAAGAAGAATATTTTATAAAAATGGTTTCAAAACATAGATGCCAGTAAAACTACAATACGCTCTCTTGCTACTGTGTTTTTAACATGTCAACAAACAGCATGGCTCCACCGAGAGAGAGAGAGATCGCAAGTTACAGTACCACTGTCACAAACCTAAATTAAGAATGCAATATTTAAGCCGACACACATGCGCTCAGAACAAATGAGCCTACAGGGCCATAAGCAAACAGCAGTGAGCTCAACACCACTGAAGTCCACGACGACGCGCACAGACATTTTTTTAGGGATCCAAACCCTTTCTGTAGTCACCTTCACAAAGACATCCTGCAATCAAAATGGAAAGAATGTCCGCCATATACATCTCCTTCCCGGCTCCGTACCTTTAATACAGCGCAGCGAGCCGGCATATTGGTGTAATAATCTCAAATGATAATGCAGCATGAACGCGCTTATATCACAACAACATCATGACAACAACCGCAATCCATAGCCTAGTATCAATCGATTCAGCACAATAATTTGGCCCACGCACGGAGCAGCAGCACAGTCAGGATGATAAAAGATGATTTCACCCACCACAGCTGAGGGCTCACGTGAGGAGAAAGGCCGCACGGCGTTTTTTCCTCTGGGCAAACTTCTGGATGACTCTGAACTTATTCAGGGAGTCCGCCGACTCGTTGCGGCCCCGCAGTGCTGTTTAACATTTTCCACAGAGTTTAATTAACGTTACGATCCGACTGTCAGTGAGCACGTCGTGTTTTCTTCCACCTGTTTCCGCTCAATGGAGCGCCTGCTGGGCAGAGATGTTTACCCTTCCAAATAATGTTAAGCCCAGTTTCACGGCATCGTCCAGCAGTGTCCGCTTGACGTTAGCTTGCTGTTAGCGATGGTGCTAACTTGTTGCTATCCGCAGCCTCGTATAGTTCTCACACACAGTACAATACATGAAAGGGTGTAGCAGTGTGACAAACGTATTATAAAAAAAATGCAAACTAGTTATACACAAGGACATTTATGACAACCACATGCTCCACTACAAAGATTCCCTCTCTGCAGCAAAACCCAAATACTACACTCATCTGATATCATCTGACAAAGGGAATGCTAGGGCCCTGTTTTCCACAATGAATACAATTTCACGCCCCCCGAATAATCTTCCACCCCATCTTTATTCAATCTCTCAATGTGATAATTTTATGTCATTTTTCAAAAACCAAAATGGACAATATCCATCAACAGCTACCCACCTCACATAACAGTGCACTTTATCCACCTACCTCTCCACCAATCTCCAACCTGCCATTTATCTCAAAATTCTTAGAAAAAACGGTTGCTGCGCAGGTCCATAATCATCTCATCAACAATAACCTCCATGAACAGTTTCAATCTGGTTTTCGGCCTCTCCGCAGCACAGAAACAGCCCTAGTCAAGGTCACCAATGACCTACTAATGGCTGCTGACTCAGGTCTTACCATACTGATCCTTCTCGATTTAACTGCTGCCTTTGATACAATCTCTCACAATATCCTCCTGGACCGTCTAGCTTCCATTGGTATCATCAACACATCTCTGAACTGGTTCACATCATACCTGTCTGGCCGCACTCAGTTTGTACAACTTAAAAATGTTCGATCACAACTCTCACCTGTCACCAGTGGTGTTCCCCAGGGATCATTCCCGGGTCCCCTCCTTTTCATAATTTATCTACTTCCCCTTGGTTCTATTCTCAGGAAATATAATATCCAATTTCACTGCTATGCCGATGACACCCAGCTCTACTTGTCCACCAAACCTACGTCTCTGCTCCCTCCGTCTTCTCTAACTGACTGCTTAGATGAAGTTAAAACCTGGTTCACTCAAAACTTCCTCCAACTAAACAGTGATAAAACTGAAATTCTCCTTGTTGGCTCCAAATCCACCCTAGCAAAATGTCCAAACTTTGCTGCCCGTATTCTCACCAGAACCCCAGTCTCTGAACACATTACTCCACTTCTAACACAATGTTGTGGCTCCCTGTCAAATACTGTATTGATTTTAAAATTCTACTCCTCACCTTCAAAGCTCTCCATAATTTTGCTCCTCCTTATCTCTCTGAACTCCTTCAGCCCTACGCCCCATCCCGAACTCTCCGATCCTATTCTTCCTCACTACTTTCCATTCCTTCTGCCCGCATGTCCACTATGGGGTTCAGAGCCTTCAGCTATTGTGCGCCTCACCTTTGGAACTCCCTCCCTCTATGCATCCGTACGACTGAGTCCCTGCCCTTCTCTGTATGACCTCATGGCGCAACGGTAGCGCGTCTGACTCCAGATCAGAAGGTTACGTGTTCAAATCACGTTGGGGTCATATCTTTTTAACCCAGTAACTCTGTCTCTAATCAGCCACCTGTTTACTGGTTACCACTTATCATTTATTTATTCACCATTCTCTATTTCAGTGCTGTTTATACTATGTCATATTGTATATACTGTATACCAATACACCTACCTCAGGTCAAAAGGTCATAGGTCACAGGGGTGCCCCAAGGCTCAGTGCTTGGGCCCCTTCTCTTCTCAACTCTATAAACATCCCAGTCCGTCACAGCTCAGGGTCAGAGGTTACCCTCTTAAAGTGACAGAGCCTGATATGACAACACATATGTGCTGCTAAGAACCTTTTAACTCAAACCCAGGAGTTACATAATATATACAGTATATATAACATTGCCACCAATTTTATTAGGGTGGCCGTGGCCCCGGCCCCGCCTGGCGGCGCCACTGCCGACCAATTGCAGTCAGGATGGCCGAGCGGTCTAAGGCGCTGCGTTAAGGTCGCAGTCTCGTCTCGAGGCGTGGGTTCGAATCCCACTTCTGACAGTGAGATTTTTCAGCCGAGCAATTCCCTGTCACATGATAGTAGGGAAAACGAGTAAGTTCTCTGCATGTTATGGGATAAGCGCATAAATTAAACATCCAGTTTGAGCAGTAGAGCTACAACCTTTGCAACGCTGATTTCAGGAGTAGCTGCAGCAGAGGAGGCTTTATTTTCAGCACTCCTAGCAAAGTTAACGATCGCAATCAGGGTCAAATAGTTCTGGAGACCCCCGCCCGCCGACTGCTTCCCCACCTTTTTTCTCTGCATAGATAATCTACGTGGCGATGTGAGGAACTGCCTACCGTCTCAGTGTAGTGGTTCCATGGTGTAATGGTTAGCACTCTGGACTCTGAATCCAGCGATCCGAGTTCAAATCTCGGTGGAGCCTGCAGGAGAGCAACCTGTATATGCTGATCTTCTAGACGAGCCACTGTAGGTGTGTGTTTCTGATAAAAAGGTATACTGTATCATGACACATATGTACTCTTTCATGATATATAGCAATACGTCCCCTGATTAAAGCCTTTACGCAATCAGGATGGCCGAGTGGTCTTAGGCTGGCTTGAAAGTATTTGTACACAGTAGGCTTATTTGTTGCTGGATGAATTGGTTGTAGGATGTCTTTAAAAACAATGTCTTTATTGCCCATTTCCAACATCTACTCTTGTCTGTAAATGCGTTGCAAACTAAGTTGATTAAGTCAACCAGTAAAAGTTGTGTTTTCACATGTTCCCTTCTGTGTCACCGGTATTGTTGCATGCCTTCTACGTCATCCTCTCTGCATTAAAATACATACAGTACTGGGCAAAAGTTTTAGGCAGTTGTGGGAAAATTGCTATAAACTCAGCTTACAAGGTGAGGTTGCTGAAGACAATTTTCTTTCAAAAGTCATACGCCATGGCAAGACTGACCACAGCAACAAGGCACAGGGTAGTTATACTGCACCAGCGAGGTCTTACCCAGGGAGAAATTTTCAAGGCAGACAGGGGTTCCCACTTGTCGGATCACTGTCGAAAAGCTTTGGAAACCACCTCCCCGGAACGCTTTCCCGCGTCTATTCTTTGCACAGATAATACACGTGGCGATATCATGTAAGAATCTGCCGTCCTTTGACATGCAGTGGTTCCATGGTGCAATGGTTAACACTTTGGACTTTGAATCCAGCGATCCGAGTTCAAATCTCGGTGGAACCTTGTTTTAGACCGAATGCGACTCAACTGTGCTCGAAAACCGTATTCTGGACGTTCACAGACTTTGTCTGATCATGTTGTTCTCATTTCAAGACTTTGTTTTCCTAGGGGTGGCCAGATGGGGCCACTGAAAAACCTCGGGTGGCACACTAAAACCAAAAAGCCAAAACTGAATTTCGGGAATTCTATTATACAGTATATAGACTAGTTGAAAACTACATTAAAATATGAGTTAAGGAATCACAGACTGACATACTTTGGTTTCTTTTTTACAGTTAATGTTACCGATTGCCTAATGTCCATAAACTAAAACCAGTTCAGTTAACAAATTTGAGTTCCATAATGTGTTATGTATCTGTATGTGTTAGGCAATTGTTCTTCAAATACACTAGTTGAGCTTTTCCTTAAAAAAAACTAAAAAACTACAGCTTTTGTACGAGTGCATTGACTGCAAAGCAAAGAACAAAACATTTAATGGGAACAAGCCTACTCAAGATTACAAACATCACGGAGCATAGATGTTTCTGTTTCATATTAGACTATATAATAATTTCATTGAAATATACAATATGTGTCTGTACAGAGTTGTGCAATTATTTATAAAGAAGAATATTTTATAAAAATGGTTTCAAAACATAGATGCCAGTAAAACTACAATACGCTCTCTTGCTACTGTGTTTTTAACATGTCAACAAACAGCATGGCTCCACCGAGAGAGAGAGAGATCGCAAGTTACAGTACCACTGTCACAAACCTAAATTAAGAATGCAATATTTAAGCCGACACACATGCGCTCAGAACAAATGAGCCTACAGGGCCATAAGCAAACAGCAGTGAGCTCAACACCACTGAAGTCCACGACGACGCGCACAGACATTTTTTTAGGGATCCAAACCCTTTCTGTAGTCACCTTCACAAAGACATCCTGCAATCAAAATGGAAAGAATGTCCGCCGATATACATCTCCTTCCCGGCTCCGTACCTTTAATACAGCGCAGTGAGCCGGCATATTGGTGTAATAATCTCAAATGATAATGCAGCATGAACGCGCTTATATCACAACAACAACCGCAATCCATAGCCTAGTATCAATCGATTCAGCACAATAATTTGGCCCACGCACGGAGCAGCAGCACAGTCAGGATGATAAAAGATGATTTCACCCACCACAGCTGAGGGCTCACGTGAGGAGAAAGGCCGCACGGCGTTTTTTCCTCTGGGCAAACTTCTGGATGACTCTGAACTTATTCAGGGAGTCCGCCGACTCGTTGCGGCCCCGCAGTGCTGTTTAACATTTTCCACAGAGTTTAATTAACGTTACGATCCGACTGTCAGTGAGCACGTCGCTGTTTTCTTCCACCTGTTTGCCGCTCAATGGAGCGCCTGCTGGGCAGAGATGTTTACCCTTCCAAATAATGTTAAGCCCAGTTTCACGGCATCGTCCAGCAGTGTCCGCTTGACGTTAGCTTGCTGTTAGCGATGGTGCTAACTTGTTGCTATCCGCAGCCTCGTATAGTTCTCACACACAGTACAATACATGAAAGGGTGTAGCAGTGTGACAAACGTATTATAAAAAAAATGCAAACTAGTTATACACAAGGACATTTATGACAACCACATGCTCCACTACATAGATTCCCTCTCTGCAGCAAAACCCAAATACTACACTCATCTGATATCATCTGACAAAGGGAATGCTAGGGCCCTGTTTTCCACAATGAATACAATTTCACGCCCCCCGAATAATCTTCCACCCCATCTTTATTCAATCTCTCAATGTGATAATTTTATGTCATTTTTCAAAAACCAAAATGGACAATATCCATCAACAGTTACCCACCTCACATAACAGGGCACTTTATCCACCTACCTCTCCACCAATCTCCAACCTGCCATTTATCTCAAAATTCTGAGAAAAAACGGTTGCTGCGCAGGTCCATAATCATCTCATCAACAATAACCTCCATGAACAGTTTCAATCTGGTTTTCGGCCTCTCCGCAGCACAGAAACAGCCCTAGTCAAGGTCACCAATGACCTACTAATGGCTGCTGACTCAGGTCTTCTTACCATACTGATCCTTCTCGATTCAACTGCTGCCTTTGATACAATCTCTCACAATATCCTCCTGGACCGTCTAGCTTCCATTGGTATCATCAACACATCACTGAACTGGTTCACATCATACCTGTCTGGCCGCACTCAGTTTGTACAACTTAAAAATGTTCGATCACAACTCTCACCTGTCACCAGTGGTGTTCCCCAGGGATCATTCCCGGGTCCCCTCCTTTTCATAATTTATCTACTTCCCCTTGGTTCTATTCTCAGGAAATATAATATCCAATTTCACTGCTATGCCGATGACACCCAGCTCTACTTGTCCACCAAACCTACGTCTCTGCTCCCTCCGTCTTCTCTAACTGACTGCTTAGATGAAGTTAAAACCTGGTTCACTCAAAACTTCCTCCAACTAAAAAGTGATAAAACTGAAATTCTCCTTGTTGGCTCCAAATCCACCCTAGCAAAATGTCCAAACTTTGCTGCCCGTATTCTCACCAGAACCCCAGTCTCTGAACACATTACTCCACTTCTAACACAACTGTTGTGGCTCCCTGTCAAATACTGTATTGATTTTAAAATTCTACTCCTCACCTTCAAAGCTCTCCATAATTTTGCTCCTCCTTATCTCTCTGAACTCCTTCAGCCCTACGCCCCATCCCGAACTCTCCGATCCTATTCTTCCTCTCTACTTTCCATTCCTTCTGCCCGCATGTCCACTATGGGGTTCAGAGCCTTCAGCTATTGTGCGCCTCACCTTTGGAACTCCCTCCCTCTACGCATCCGTACGACTGAGTCCCTGCCCTTCTCTGTATGACCTCATGGCGCAACGGTAGCGCGTCTGACTCCAGATCAGAAGGTTACGTGTTCAAATCACGTTGGGGTCATATCTTTTTAACCCAGTAACTCTGTCTCTAATCAGCCACCTGTTTACTGGTTACCACTTATCATTTATTTATTCACCATTCTCTATTTCAGTGCTGTTTATACTATGTCATATTGTATATACTGTATACCAATACACCTACCTCAGGTCAAAAGGTCATAGGTCACAGGGGTGCCCCAAGGCTCAGTGCTTGGGCCCCTTCTCTTCTCAACTCTATAAACATCCCAGTCCATCACAGCTCAGGGTCAGAGGTTACCCTCTTAAAGTGACAGAGCCTGATATGACAACACATATGTGCTGCTAAGAACCTTTTAACTCAAACCCAGGAGTTACATAATATATATACAGTATATATAACATTGCCACCAATTTTATTAGGGTGGCCGTGGCCCCGGCCCCGCCTGGCGGCGCCACTGCCAACCAATTGGATGGTTTTGCGCCAGACGTTTAGCCATAATATTCCATGGCATTGTGTACTAAAGCAAAGTTCCCACTGAACTGAGCTTTCACGCAGTGGCCGAGCGGTCTAAGGCATTGCGTTAAGGTAGCAGTCTTGTCTGGGGGTTCGAATCCCACTTCTGACAGTGAGGTTTTCAGCCGAGCAATTCCCTGTCACATGACAGGAAAACGAGTAAGTTCTCTGGATAAGCGCATAAATTAAACATCCAGTTTGAGCAGTAGAGCTGCAACCTTTGCGACGCTGCTTTCAGGAGTAGCTGCAGCAGAGGAGGCTCTATATTCAGCACCGCACTCCTAGCAAAGTTAACGATCGCACCCCTACGGAGACCCCTGCCCGCCGACTGCTTCCCCCGCCTTTTTTCTCTGCATAGATAATCTACGTGGCGATGTGAGGAACTGCCTACCATCTCAGTGTAGTGGTTCCATGGTGTAATGGTTAGCACTATAGACTCTGAATCCAACGATCCGAGTTCAAATCTCGGTGGAGCCTGATTTTAGGCAGGAGAGCAACCTGTATATGCTGATCTTCTAGACGAGCTCCTGTAGGACAAATTGCTGTTGGTATACTCAGGAGTAGAATGTAGCTGCAGCAGACGAGGCTATAACCTTATTTCTAGAACCGCAGCATTTATTGGATAGCAAAATTATTTTGGCGATATGGAGGTGCTCAACGTCTCCCAATAAGTTAATATACAGCCTATTACAATATACATTTCAACGTTTAATGCTGTCAAAAAATTGTAACCCTAACCCTGGGGCGTCAGTGCGCATGTGTAAGCGTAGCGTGTATGTGTGACAGAGCCCCAGCCTTACTGGTGTTGTGCCGAGTTGTCTGAACCTGTCAGTCGTAGTGTTTACCTGTAAGCAGTACGTAGCTGAGCTCCCTCCCTGACGCCCTGACGATGGGCGTGTCGTTGAAGCGGATGAAGGTGACCACCACAGAGCTAGTTGCTAAGATACCAAGCATGGCGAGGGAGGCAGGCACTAGGGCGAAAGGGGAGTTCCACTCCAGTTTGATGATCGGAGTCGGACGACAGGCGGTTCGGTTGGGAGCAGGGCGCATGTCTGAGGGACAGGTCTCGCAGGTAAACTCATCCCACTGGTACTGATACCCATCACAGAGCTGCAGAAAGGTCAGAGACAGACAGATGAGGGAGACATACAGCTGTTCTGTACTTTCTTCAGTAATTGTTCAATCAATGGTCTGATGTTAAATGTGATGTTGTCACTCATTATCTCTCTATGCAGATGACCTCCTGCTTTTACCTTCATGTATAACTTTGAACTGCTTCCTGTTAAACTTCCAGATGAACGTTTGTATTATTCATAGTTTTCATTTAAATATCTAGTTTGAACATTTTAGCGTTTAGTACCTTTAATTTTAAAGTTTATCTGATTTGAAAGTGTATCTGAAGTTAAAGTTTAGGTTTTCTTGAAGTGGGACTATTTGAGGTATATATCCATATTCAGTGTATTACTGGCAGTTGATCTCTGGTGGTGTATGATACTGCACGGCCAAGTTGCGCTTATGCGTAGAATTAAGTTTTCTCCGCTGTTTTGGCAGCTTTTACCAAGATAGTAAATAAATATCGTACGAGGTTTGACTGTTGTGACAGATGGGAAATCAACAACAATGGAAGATGAAAAGCCTGATTATTCGCAACCTATTAGAATGATGGGAGACCAAATAGGTTTACCGGGTAAATCAACCTGTAATTTTTTTATATTTAACTCTTTTTAAAAATTGTATCTAAATGTATCTATTGTGTTTTATGTAAAGCACTTTGAATTGCCTTGTTGCTGAAATGTAATTTCAAATAAACTGGCCTGGCCTTCTCTTGCCTTATGGTTGAGAAGATGTAATTCCAAAGGAAATGGCTGTCTGACGAGGAAAAGTGCAGAAAATATTGTAAACATATACACTTGAATTCATATTGAATTTTGGTGGGCCTCCTTACAGGAGGCTAAAATACGTTTTGCTGCTGACATTGTCCACAGCAGTACATTGCTTAGTTCCTTGTTTGTACAGGGTTTGGACCTCAATGTCCGTGGTTCTAGCCACGGACCTTTGTCCACTGGTTTCCCATCATCGCCCTACTGTCAGCTGTCTAACAAAGACCAGAAAACTGGATCCTGTGACACATCTAATCCTTTTAAACTAACATGGCATCGTTTTCCTGTCTTCATTTAAGAGCATGATCTTTCAATTTGAGAGCATGACTTATTGATTTCATGTTTATATTTTGTAATTCTGTCCCTCAAAACCCTGCCCTCAAACTCAAAAAGAGTGCTTGTGCTTAAATTTGCTCTGCTCAAACTGTGTACTCGCAATCAGGCAGCTTCAGCACACGTGAAACATCTGCTCTCAGATTTCTGCTCTGCTCTTGGATATTTTGTGCAAAAAACCTGTCAATATCCCTCAACCAATAGAATGCCCTTTACATTTGCATTTAGCTGACGCTTTTATCAAAAGAGTCTTTCAATTGCTATTTACGCCAGAAGCCTTGCACGCTTCTGGGGCAACTAGTGGTTAAGTGCCTTCTCAGGGACACAGTGGATGTGTAACATTGGGAATCAAACCAAAGGCATGTGTCTTGTCCACTGAGCAATCCATCACCCCAGGTAAATGCCAAGTGTAGTGTTGGCTAACAAAATGATCCCTGCCTCGTTGGGGGCACATTCGCTTTAATCCCTCGGTTACTCAGATTCATCCACATCTTTGTTATGTAGTTCCTTGGTTTTCTTTACAGCATTTGGAATAAAAGGACATTTATTACATAAACCAGTGCCCATACCCTTTTACTCTAGCAGCTTCATACTGTATAATAGTAGGGAAGAGCCATGACGAATGAAACGTGGGATGAAAGTGACACAGCGAGTTTCGCCAAGCCCATACAAGTCTGATACAGAATTTCATCAGCATGTACTTACCAGAACTGCGAAAAATTGGGTGGACATGTCCCACTTATACAGAATAAGCTGTTTTCAATCCTCAACTCACACTTAAGGGCAATTTATAATAAAATATATTTAACTGTAAATGAACTGAATTCAAAGCAGGAATTTAAGGATTATCTACATTTAAGGATGTTCTAAAAATTTAAATTTTATATATTTAAGATAAAGAACATTCTTCTGTCCCATCTTGAAACGATGCGCAGCTTCAATTCCAATTTAAATTACACTTAAGTCCTTACACATTTGTCCAAAACAGCTCCGGGTATTGATAGAACACACATGTGATTTGTTGATCACAGAAACAAAAATTTCTGTCTGTGACATTATCTCTTAAAATTACATTCACATAAAAAGTGATTCAATCGTCCCGGCTCTCCCCTAGCTGTAGAGCACACAAGCCTCCCATCAGGGTGCTGCAGGCGAAAGTCACTGCCTGCCCTGAGTTTTTTTATTTAACGGTGCTATTATTTAATTTGAATTGAATTAATAAAGACATATTTCTATACATTATTATATAAGAATACAGCCATGATAATACTGGTATGATGATACTTCCAGTTTAATAACACACATATACAACGAGGATATAATGGAATGAGTATCTAAATGTGTATCTCAATAATCCAGTAATGCTGTAATTTAAGGATTTATCAGTAACAGTGCAAATATGTGTAATGCAACCGATTTAAATGTAATTATACATGATACCTGTACGTGGGGATGTGTTTAGCATTTTTACAATATGTGAAACCTTTCTGACACATCATTAAGAGAAGCATATATTTTTTTCCAAAGAAGATTAAAGTCAAGGGCAGCTAATTAACCTCAGTGGGGTCGTTCGATACCGCTGGTTCGTTAGTGCTCCTGGCTGTTGTAACGAGAGTCATTATGGCCGTTAGGACCAGCCGAGAAGCTTAGTTTCCCCACCAGTCAGTAAGAACTGAAGAAGTCTCTTGGATAAGGGACAAAACGTCTTCTAGTATCTTCAACCAAGTCCAGTTGCCCTTGACTTTAACCTTCGTTGGATACATGACTGAAAATCTTCACAGACATATATGTGTTTCTAAAATGTATTAGCTCATTTTATTTACTTTTGTTTTCTTGATGTGTTGGCTGCTTACTTTTGCTCTTGGTACTTCCCCCATCCCCAAACGCTAAAATACCAGTATTCCCATAATGTTAAAGACTTGACACTGTGAATTCTTTTTGAAAGAAGTAAAAGCACTATTAAAATAAAAAAAAGGAAGGAAAAAAGGAAGTCTGTGACTTTGGCCAAAGACTACAGAAACAAAGAAACAAAACGCAAGAGCATTTTTTGACAAGCGCTGCGGCCATTTTGGGTCAACAGCACAGAACCCACAGATTCTACTATGTGTGCAACTTACATGCTCTCATTTCAGTTTGCAGTTTTGTTTTTAAGTATGACTGAAATTGAAAATACTGGGAATTTTTGGGGTTCAGTGCTGGTACACAGAGCTGAACAGTTGACAATACACAACGAAATCCTGCAGGCACCTGTTAAGTAATGATTGTGTTTTTCTCAGTTGTGATTTACTCCCAGAACTTAATAACATACAAATAATATACTTTTATCATGGTCGTGGCAGTTGTGACAACCTTTTATTCACAGGTGTGCCTTGGGCCACCCTCCATAGATTTATTATGCATGTCTCGGAATAAGAAAAGGGTCTATTCTTTGTTCATCCCGCACTACAGCAGCTACCAAGGGGAAGGCTGGAGTAGAAAACAAACTTGCCTTTCTCTTGTGAAACAGTAATATTATCACACATATATGACGTTGGATCAAACATAGCTAATGTTGAATGTTAAATGAGGTAGAGCAGAACCTAGTATTTCTTTTCATTCTTTTAATTACTCAGGATGAATAATGTATGCAGACAGTTCTTGAATGTTCTCCACTTGGTACGCTGTAGTTACACAGTAATATTCTAAAGGTTATCCCATATGCTATAATTACACAGCAACAACGAGATATGTATTCACACATAAACAACCAGGCACATGGGGTGGAATATAAAATGTTTTCATTCTGTTTACATTAAACTGTTCTTTATTTCTTAATGACTGTTATTTATTTCTTTGCTTTGTTTTTTTATTATATATAATATTCTTCATTTTGTCCTCCTCTGACAAAGATGCAAGTGATGACCACAAGAAAGGAGCTATCTGCTCTTTCATTTCTGTATGAAGGAAAAAGAACAACATATTAATAACTGTAACTGGTAAAGTGAACTTTAAATTGACTCCACTAGCACACATAAAACACAGTTAAACAAACTTTCACAAAAGTATAAAATCTGTATTAATAATAAGGTAACTTTTAAGGTGTGTCACCATTATTAGCTTAAGCCTATGGTATTTTACACTGCATACATTAGCCTAGCAGTAATCACACTTTTCCTCTACTCATAGCTTAACAAATGACATGTATTATTTATATTATTTCTTACTCACCGCTGGTTTAAGTCACTGCACCTCCCCACACACCATGCTTGAATTTTAGTCTGCATGCACGTTTCTGTGAAAACAGAGCGGCGTTCTGTAGCGACAACAACAAGCTAGCGGACTGCCGAGTTGCCTTCATTCCAAAGTCATGAAGGTGGAGTTGTCTTCTCCTTCACCACCTTGATGTGAGTCCGGTGTGCTATACGGCTACTGTTATACTGTGTTTAGCTATTGTAGTAAAAAGTACCGGCACTGGTGTATGTAATAAATGTCCCGGTGTTTCAAACTCTGTAAGGAAAGCAAAGGAAGTATATAATAAAGCTGTGGAGAGCAGGAGTGGATGGACCCAGCATGGCACACTATGAGAAGTAAAGCGATGCACCGACAACGAGCAGGGATCATTTCATTGTTCAACACTTCACCTGGCATTCTATTGGTTGAGAGATTCTGACAGCGTTATTACACAAACAATCCAAAAAGAAGAAACCTGTGCAAGCAACAACATATCTGAGTCCAAGCAGGAAGCACACAGTTTGAGTAGAAGAAAAGCAAATCTAAGAGCAGGAAGGGTCTGTTTGTGTGCAAGGGAAAGGTTTCAGGGACAGCATTAAAAATCTGAACGTGAAATGAACGTCATGCTCTCAAACTGAAAGACCACGCTCTTGAATAAAGATAAGAAAAGAAAAATGGAGGAGGGTTTTACCTCACAGTGCCAGCAGCAGGGAACTCCTTTGACCATCTTCTTCCTCTCTCCTGGTTTACAGGGAAAACTACAGATGGAGTCTGGGACGGATTTATCTCCGCCAGACCACTGCATCTCCTCCAACTGAGGGACAGGTAAAGAGACAGAGAGTAAGAGAAATCTAAAAACCAGCACATGTTGTTTTATGTTTCACCTTTCTATTTGATCCAATCAGCTTCTTACGTTGAGTCTCAGGTTATTGGTCCACTGGCCGATGACATGGTAACCAGGATTGCTGTGATTGGTCATCTGGAACTGGAAGATATCGTAGCGGCCGGGAGCGTCTCCGTTTTCATTGAACATAACACTCGTACCTGCACTTCCTGTAGGAAACAAACAGAGACAGACAGGTCACACACGGGCTGTGTTCGAACCGGAAGGCAGCTGCCTCGCTGCCTCGATACCGTAACAGACAGCTGCCTCAGAAGGCATTACTTTCAAGTGAAGGCAGCGCCATTTACATTAGTAACAACAGCCTTCTAGGGCAGCACTTAAGACAACATGTGAGTTCAGCACGCTGTCTTGCGTCTCTTCTAGTCGCTAGTTTCAAGTCTTCTTCAACACAGCATGATGTTAAAAATAGAAGTTCTTATTTCTGCCCTATAGATGGCGTCCTGAAAGGGTGAAAAGTCTTGGCTCTTTATCCTCTTCTGTTAAACCTACCCTCTGTAAGCTAGGTCTTTCCATGGGCCAGGCTTTGAGTCTTGACCAGCGTGTGAATAGTTTGGTTAGCTCCTGTTTCTACCAGCTGGGGAACATTGCCAACCTTAGCTGAGAGGGAGATGATTGTGTATATATGCTCCTGTCTTGATTGCTATAATTCCCTTTTCACCTGCCATAGAAAGACTTCCCTGAGCTGCTTCAAAGTGATCCAAAATGCTTCCCATCAAATCCTGATCCAGTCCAACATTCTTGAGATCACATTTAGCCTTGCATGGTCAGGCAGCTGCCTACATTAAAGAGCTACTAGGGCCATATAGTCCCAGCAGGAATCTGAGGTCCTCTGATGAAGGTACGATGGAGACTTTTGAGGTTGTACCTCTTAAACTTTTGAACTCTCTCCTACTGTACTTAAGATCTGTGGACACCTTTTAAAAAGCTGCTCAAGATCCATTTGTAAAGACTTGCTTTTGTTTACCCTTATATTTTTAGCTGGATGTCAGCATTTAATGCCTGTTGCTCTATGTCTTACATTTATTCTTTTAGCTGGCGCTTTTATGCAAAGTGACTTACAATTGCTATATATGTCAGAGGCACTGCGTTCAGGTTGCAGTCTCCTCTGGAGGCGTGGGTTCGAATCCCACTTCTGACAGCTAGTTTTCAAACTCAGCAAAATGCCTTTCACATGGTATTGGGGTAGAAGAGTCAATTGTTCCTTGTATGTTAAAACAGTAAAAAGTAAAAACAGACAGTGTTAGTAGTATAGTGGGTTTGACATAAGGATTCAAAGAAGAAGTTGTTCTCTAGCCTCTCATGTAATATTTGGTGTGACCACCCTTTGCTTTTAAAATAGCATCAGTTCTTCCAGGTGCACTTGCACAAAATCAGGGAATTTGTACGTATATCGTCAGCTGTTTGATTAATTAATTATACCAAACAGATGCTAATGATCACCAATTCAACATGTAGTCGGCCCAGAGCTGAGCGGGAAGCGTCCCCAGCGTGTTGTGTATCTGCTCTGTCAACCATCACATTCTGATCAGTAAACTCAATAGCCTTGGTTTCTCAGATGACTGCCTCGCCTGGTTCAATAACTACTTCTCTGATAGGGTCCAGTGTGTTAAATCGGATGGACTGCTGTCTGGACCTATGGCTGTCTGTATGGGGGTGCCGCAGGGTTCGATTCTTGGGCCGACTCTATTCTCTCTGTATATCAGTGATGTGGTGCTTGCTGTTGGTGACTCTCAGATCTCAGAACCACCTCTATGCGAACGACACCATCCTGTATACATCCAGTATTCATTGGACACTGTGCTATCAAACCTCCAGGAGAGCTTTAATTCCATTCAGTACTCCTTCTGAAATCTCCATCTATTACTAAACTCTGGTAAAACTAAGTGCATGCTTTTCAAGCGATCATTTCCCACACCGGCTCGTCTGACTAGCATCACAATGCTAGATGGGTCAGAAATAGAATATGTGGACACTTACAAATACAGACAGTTCCCTCTCTTTCCAACCCCACATAAACCACCTTCAATCTAAAATTAATTCCAGAATCAGTTTCCTATTGCGCAACAGGGCCTCCTTCACTCATGCTGCCAAACTTGCCTTGGTAAGAATGACTGTTCTACCCATGCTAGATTTCAGTGATGTCATCTACAGATTTGCCTCAAACTCTCTTCTGAAAAAACTGGATGTGATCTACCACAGTGCCATCCATTTTGTTACTGGGGCCCCATTTAATACCCAACACTGCGACCTCTACGCATTATTTGGCTGGCCGTCATTACACACTCGACGCCTAACTCACTGGTACCAACTTATTTACAAGTGCTAGGCAAAGCCCCCCTATACCTACGCTCACTGGTGTCTATATCATTACCCACCCGCAGCAGGTACATCTCTCTGGTCACCCCAAAAGCCCACACCAATTTTGGCGGCCACTCCTTCCAGTTCTCCGCTGCCAACAACTGGAATGAGTTACAAAAAACCCTCAAGCTAGAGACCCTCATCCCCCTCACTGCCTTTAAAGCACGTCTGTCTGAACTCTTGTCCGATTTACATTTATTCATTTAGCTGACACCTTTATCCAAAGCGACTTACAATTGCTATATGTCAGAGGTCGCATGTCTCTGGAGCAAGTAGGGGTTAAGTGTCTTGCTCAGGGACACATTGGTCACTTTTTTTTCGTCTGACTTTCATATTCTGCCTAAATATGTCTATTATTTAGGCATTTCATATTATAGTTGCATAATATGGCAATAACAAGAAAATCAACAATATAAATAATATATAACCTAATCATTTTGTTTAGCCTAAATATAGGCTATAAGACTGTTTTTATAGAAATAGCAACATTTTAGAAGAAAAATTAAGAACTATTAGCGATTACAAAAGATTCAGTAAAATAGGTTTAATCTGCAAGTATCTTCATTTCCACACTTTAACACTGTTATGAATCCCTTGGCCACAAACAACTTCAAGGTCTTGAGAATAGCTCAGGGTGATAAGTGGCTTAGCTTAAGAATGTTACCTACGGAGACAGACATGGGTTTGAATCCCATGAGTTCTTTGTTATAATGGCAACAAAAGCTCTCAGGGATTTATTCATTACAGTACTTTCATGGATTTTACGCTGTCCCTTCTTATATTTATGTTTGTAAAGAAGACTACAGAACAGCCATCTTCTTCAGATGCCCAGAAATGCAAAAATGAAGGTAATATTAAAAGTCTTGTCTTTTCATTGTCCGTTTTGTCTTTTAACCTTTGTCCTGGGTGATTAATATTAAATTAAGTTATTGTGAACAGATGGGTAAATCTGTGAGAAAACACCTGTTGTTTGTAGATGGTCTACACTAAGTTACTAAGTACTGACTTAATGCAACCCTCTCTATGTCCCAACAAATACCTTTAAAAGAACTTTTAAAACTACATGTAAAATAACGTTTACAACTACATTTAAAAACCACTTCACCTGAAATATGTTTGTCGAGCAGGATTATCTGACATTCTCTGGTTACTCACATTACATCCACCTCCTCACACTGCGTTTTCTGCTATCTGTGACGTAGTCAACATCAACTGAGCTTCTAACCACAGGTCCGGAGCTGTAGTTCGAACTGTGCAACTTAACGATAGTGGACGCGAACTATGGTTTCGGGGGAACACCTGCGTTGCCTAACGAAGGTTCGTACCGTGTAAGTTGCCAACTTAGTTACCTCCGTAGTTCGAACGAGGGTTTTGGGAAATAGTTGCGTCGCAACTGTGTAGTTCCAACCAAGGAAGTTGCTACCGTAGTTTTTGAGGAACGCATCCCCGTCTGGTGTGTGTGCGTAAATCTGACATTGTGTCTGTGGTGTCCCAAGTTTTTAACGTAGGTTAAGATTTGAAAATGCTTTAGTGTGCACCAGGCGTTACTTAACAGGTCACAGTTCAAACTGCCTGAAACATCATCCGACCAGTCGGACACTTTACATCACAGCAGCTGAAACATCGGTTCACACACAGACACAGGAGATCCAAACACAGAGACTGAACAAGAACAAAGTGTTTCATAATGTTCTCTCAAGCAGGAGACAAGTTATTTAACATTTTATCAACATGAAACACAGCTGAGGACAATCTGAAGTTCAAATGATTCAGTTTAGACTATAAGTTTATCCCACCTTCTGTTCATCAGTGAGACATATTCTATATGTCAGAAAAACTGTTTGGTTTTTCTGTTTTTATTTGTTTTCTTTGTGCAGAAATTTAAAATCCTAATAAAAGCAGGTGGATGGAAACACATTACCTTCTTCCTGCAGAGCGTTTTCAGCAGCTGCTCAGTTAAATTATTAACACACACACACACACAGTAAAACAGCGAGTCCTCGGAGGAAACATGTAAAGTGCATTAACTTATTTTTAAGTTATTATCTCTCAGTGTCTCGGAATAAAGAAGAAAATGCTTCTGAAAAAGATTCTGCTCAGAGCAGAACATCGACAACTGATTCATGAAGTTAGCAGAATAAGAAGCTTTTAGATGATCTGACTGAGACACTCAAACCAACGAGCTGCCTCCTCAGGCGTCACCTGACCACAACGCGTCACCTGACCACAAGGTGTCAGGCTGCAGGTGTCAGCCTCAGTACTGATGTCAGGTTTCTGTCTGATCTCTTTGAACCCAACATGGAGTTCATTAAAGGCCAAACTCCAAAAATACACCGACATCCTGAAGAAGAACACACTTTAACTGAACTGATTAAATATTCAGATGACAGAGAGGATTCGTGTAGAGAGAGAGACGGGTGGTCAGACAGACAGTCAGGCAGACAGTCGGGTTTCATGGCGTGCAGCCCTGGCTGTTACAGATTAAATCCTCCCAGTCTTCCAGCTGCTGTAGCTTCTCGTCTTTATAAAATATGGATTTGATGTCTAACAGGATGAAGCTGCTGCAGTTTGTTGTGCTGCTCTGAAAATCTCTTTGAAACCATCGTCTTGAACATTTCCTGTCTGTCGGGAGTTTAAACCGTCTGAACATCATGTCTGAAGACGCGCAGTCATCAGATCAGTGACTCCTCAGGTCGACACCCATTAGTCCACCTCCATCTGAAGGACAGGTGACTCTCTGCTGAAGACAGGTGTCCACATGTTGAACAGAGAAGAAAGAGTATTGATGGACACCTGGAGTCATGGGACTCGTAGGACTGACAGCCAGGTGGATTAACGACTAGAGCCCCACCGATTTATTGTTTTCCAGATATTATCAGCTGATATAAGCTTCTTGCAGATATATCTGCTTTGGTATTTAATACAACCGATATATGACTATAAAAAAGAGAAACAGAGAGTCGGGTCCAGCACCATAGAACAAAACATCAGCTGACCGCAGTGTACCGGAGCTCAGAGCCGGTGTTCTGTTGATATATGCTACCGCTATCGAGATGTGCTACTTGGCATGTCTAATGGTTAGGGTTAGACATTAGCAATTTGAATTAAGGTAGCATTATTCGATAAGGAAGCATAAATCATATGAACACCGGCTCTGCTGAGAGCTATGGTGAGTAGCTCCTGTTAGCTCTCACACTCAGTGTTCCCAGGGAGTTGTTAATTTGTCACTTCAATTACATGACTTTACATTTATTCATTTAGCTGAGGCTTTTATCCAAAGCGACTTACAACTGCCGCCTCTGGAGCAACTAGTGATTAAGTGTCTTGTTCAGGAATGTGCTGCAGTGGGGAGTCAAACCCGGATCTCCTACACCAAAGCAACACGTCTTATCCATTTTAACCATCCTTGGGGTACAATCCACTGTTTTCCATGAGAGGACCTTGACATTAGACTGGGAAAAGCTGACTGTCATCCTGCTGCTTTGAACTCAGCTGTAAACCGTAATACTTGCTGGAGGTCACATTCACGAACAACGTGCTGGAGTCCAACACCAACTAAGAACATGACTTGATATCCAACGAAGGTTGAGGTCAAGGGCAACTGGACTTGGTTGAAGATACTGGAAGACGTTTCGTCCCTCAGCCAAAGGACTTCTTCAGTTCTGACTGACTGGCAGGGAAACTCAGCTATTTAACCTCAGTGGGGTCGTTTGCCAGGATCGTCGATACCGCTGGTTCGTTAGTGTTCCTGGTTGCTGTAAACTCAACAAACGAACCTATTGGCCTCAGCTGAAGATGTCAACGATGGTAGTTCAGTCTTGGCCTCGGGTAGTCCTAACGACCATAATGAATGTTGTTACAACAGCCAGGAACGTCTTCTAGTATCTCCAAGTCCAGTTGCCCTTGACTTTAACCTTCTTTGGATAACTCTGACCTGGATGACAGAATCTTCACAGACAACATGACTTTAGAGAATATAGACAGATCTGCCCCAAGAAGACACAAAACACATGTAGACTGAATGAACAAACTCCCATGATCCCTCCAGTATCCCTTCAAGAGTGAACAGAAAGGCCACTGATCGAGGACCCGGACAGAATCCACATCAGTCCTCCTGAATCTAAGGGTTCAACAATCGGCCAGAGTCTCCTTTCAGCAGCCTGACAGGAGCGTTCACAGGAAGGCTGAGCAGTGTGATCCTCCAGGCTCCTTCTGAGCCCAACTATATCTAGTTGGTACCACTCCACCTCTGGCCCTAACTCTGGCCACCAGATGCTTGCCAGCAAACTCCACGTCTGTTTTTTAGTGTTTCCTTACCATTGAAGTTGACGGCTCTGATGTAGTTGAGCAGCAAGCGTCCCTCCACAGGGTCCATGTTGCTGCAGACTCCGGCGCTGCCAGGACACAGATCCTGGTGCATGCTGTGTAGAGCGTAAGCGACGGCGTAAACTGCATCGATCACAAACTGAACCTTCCCCTCCTGCTCGTAGATCGAGTCTCGACCGATCCTCTCCTCACCTGCAGGGACACGCACAAGGTCACATGACATCGGGGATGGTTTGTCTTGATTGACATGTGCCTCACAGCGGTCACTAATACACAGATCCCGCCGCTTAAGGTGTGGGCGCACCTGTACATTTCTTCTTGTCAGGGTCCAGTTTGATTCCAGGCCGGGTCAGTTTACACCTGAAGTCGTCCTCCCAGAACTCATTGAACCAGATGTTCCGACGGTTGTTCTCCAAAGAACGAGACATGAAGTACTGATCGAAGCCTGTACAACACACAGATAAACACACTTAGTCAGGTTCAGTCTGTCAGTCCAAGATATTTTAGCGTTTTTATTTTTACCGTATATTGAAGCCCGTTTGGGCAGGATGGTGACGGCGCCCTCTGCTACGTCCTCCAGCTCTGTGATTGGTGAACTCTTTGCTCCCCAGCTGTCCGACCCCACAAACAGGAAGTGACCCGTCAGGTTAGCGCGCCTCGCCGCCTCAAGCACACGTCTACCAGACAAAGAGGGGAGGAGTCACACTGGAGTCACGTGACCATAAAAGCAAAAAAACAAAACTGCGGAGATGTCTGGGTAATAAAACCTGATTCGGACTGAATCAGAGCGTGGGGGAAGCTGAGGAGATAATCTGTGGTCAGTTTGTTGTGGTTTATATGAACTGGGACCTGTACCATGAAGCAAGTTCAACATACCCAGGATATCTTAATCTTATATTATACTTAATCCTAACTAACTGTGATCAGGCTTAGTGGTCACACAAAGCTGGTTATCAACTCCCTAAATCAACCCGGGGTTTCCCAATCCAGCAATGAGCGTGTGACCAAATGCAAACACGGACAAATCCACTGGCAGCAGAGCGGCATATTTTACAAAAAGCATCTTAGACATTTACCATTCTGTTAAATCATTAGAGATCTCTCTATAAGTGGGTGTTCCATTAAACAAATGTGTTAGATGTATTCTTATAGCCTGTTTGACTATTTTAGCATGAAACAGATCCGCCTCCGGTGACCACGCATCTTGACGCGGCGTACTAATGAGTGCACTGGCTAGCGGGTTATGAATCCATCATGCGCCGCATGGCCGGGATCTCCTGCTCTCCATAGAAAATGAATAGGCTCTGTCGACTTGACACCAGTCAATAGATCCGGTGCGTCTCTACCTTTATTCTTTCAGCGGCTGTGTGTCGGTGTTTTCGCATTAAAAGCCGCACTGAATAAGTGGTCGTTCAGCTCACTTTCAGGACCGCTATCAGTCTCTGGAGAATTATATTGTATAGAAAAGCATCTCTGCATCACCCACAGCAAACATAAAAGTATAAAACAGTCTCCAGGATCTACGACTTATCTCCAACATAACCGCACCCTGGTGATGTACCCGGGTCAGAAGTAAACGTCGCTGGACTTAAACCCTAAAGTTGCCTCGCTAACCTCCCATCCTGCTTCGTACTACACGCCCCAGGTGTTGTTTGTGCTTTTACTTGATGTCGTCCTCATTGGCGAAGATGATCACTCCTCTGGCGTTACTCGTCTCCATCAGACGTTTGATGATCTTGTCAAACTCTCCGGCCGTCGGTTCGCGAGGAATCTTCACCGACTGAGCAATACACACCCCACCTGACAGGGAGACATAGATACCAAGAGAGACAGACAGACAGGTTTACTTTGAAACAGTCACGCTCATATCACATCTCCATCCGATGAGACTGTGAACTTCCTCACACTAAAACACTAAACTAAGTTGGGCAGCGACTGGAGAATCAGCTGTTAATCTCCATCATCTAGTGAGCTTGTGTTCACACAGCAGCAGTGGATGGAGACGGAGAGCAGGTTAAAATTCGTGCTGCATTTCAGTGGTCAGGTTCAGAACCAGACTTTTCTTTTAAATCTCAACAAAACGTGCTTCTGAGTCTGAGATCCTAACATGTGTTCAACCTGTTCTCACTCCCAAGTCTTCACATATGGTCGCTTGGTCAAGACCCCGTGGCATCAGATTTTAAAGCACTGGGTCACCTTTATTTTCAGTGTTACAAGCATCAGGTCAGTGTCAGGTGACGCAGTATAAAGAGCGACAAAGTTTACGCAGGGAGGTGTTCAGGTCAAGAAACACTGTACTTTAACCCGAGAGGGAAGGGTGTTTGCTTCCTGTGTAACTTAACTTGTGTAACTAACTTACTTAAGCCACACATGACCTTTTCCTAAACCTGTGCCACTCTCCACACCAAGCCTCTGCTTCTTATTCTGTCTGGTAACAACCTTGAGTATATTTAGTTCAACCTTAAAGCTTGATTTATACTCCTGCGTAGGATAGCCGTGCATTTATACTTGTGCGTTCCGTGTGTCCGTCAAACTGCAATTACACCCCCAAACGCCAGCCGGCAGTAGCGCTACAGCGCTGTTGACTTTTGCCGGCCGAGCAGTCTAACTTCCAGTTTAGCGCTCCGCTAACATGAACGGGGGTAAAATTGTAAACGTGCGGCTGGTGTAGCCTTTTCAAATGTTATCGAGCGAATGGATCACATTCTGACAGCGAAACGAGTCATTTCACTCGGGTTGTGACGGTCAAATATATCGATCCACCGTGTTATAGCCGCCGTTTTGGCCACTAGTAAAAGTTACTTCAAAGCGCAGGCACTTCCTGTCGGCTCGGAGGCGTTGCGAGGCTACCCAGCCGACCAATCACAGAATTTACGGTCCACGTTAACTCGACGTGTAGCTACATTTTTGAGGAGGTGCATGTCAGGCGACGGCGTGGGGTAGGCGGCTACACAGAGGCTACGGCGTCGATTTGACGCAGAAATATTCCTCCCCACATGCTCTAAAGTTTTAGGACACCCCTGGTTAAAGCAATATAATGTTGTGATAACAAAATAAGAGCTTCAAAATAATTTTTATGGAACACTGACTTGTAATAGAGTGAATGGTGAGTCTCTGGTATAGCCACTCCAGGTATCGGACTGTATATAAGAAGTGGGCGTAGTCATGGTGATGTCGCCGGTTGGTTTGTGGACCGCCGTTTTGAAGCCTCGAGTTTGGCCGATAGGGCGCCGCCATGTTGACGAGACGATTGACAGGTCGCCAATCAGCTTGTAGCCCCGCCCTAAAGCCTCCCCTGCTTCCTGGTCTCTGTTCCTCTAAATGGGACCATAATTTACTAAATGAACATCATGCTGTGTTGAAGAAGACTTGAAACTAGCGACTGAGACCATAAACTCATCAGGAAAGTGTTTACTGAGGGAATAAATCAGCTGACAAGTAGAAACATTTTCTCACAGACTTCTATACAATCACACTTCTTTCTGCAGCCGCATTGGCTTCACGTCCCGCTTGGATCAGACAGATATTTAGCCAATTAGCCTCTTGAGTTGATGTTAGCAAACTTACTAGCTAACACACTCGGACATAGCTAACGTTACTGCAAGTCTTCCTGCTTTGGTTGCTTTCTAGCTTTGTTGGCTAGCTCGCAACCCAAGCAACATTACACTGCTGCTGGTGGAGAGCGGCGCCGGTGTCGAGCCAAAGCCGGGCGAGCGGGCAACATAACCGGGCTCAGTAGCATCTATGGACATAATATTAGCTAATGGCAGAGGAGAAGAGAACGAAGAGGACGCTGATGGAGGAAGCTAAGAAGAGAAAATGAGAGAGACCGAGCGAGAGGCTGCAGGACGTTGGCGAGACCTTCGTGAAATAAAAGTCTGCAGGACAGATGGCGAGCTGGCCTTCTTCCTGTTGTATAGTTAGTAATCTGGGTGTGTCTCTTGTTGTTTGGCTGTTAGCAAAGTTGGCGATTTACTAGCTTTTGATCATAACTTATGAAATCATATCAAATGCACGTGTACAAGTCTTTAGTTACGACAGCGGTGAATTACAGTCTGCAAAGATAGGGGCGCCAAATCGCACCTAATCTTACGTGATGTTGCTTTTATACCTTACAATCCTCACTGAGATGTGTCCTCTGGGAAGCTGGTTGTCGTTTGTTATTCTTCATGCCAGCAATCTGCCCCTCCCTAGCAGAGGCCGCTGCTTGCCATTAAACTCCCTGACCTTAATCAGAAATACTTTATTATTAAGTGTTTCCTTTGCTAATCATGATTTAGGGGGAGTTTCCAGTAAACGGCTCGCTTTCTCATTTCCTCCACATTGCCCATGATCCCCTGGCCACTGGAATCATCTGGCCGCAGGTTTCCTCTTTATTTTAAAAAATACATCAGAAGAATGCTGGAGGGAAATTAATGGAAAACAGCTTTTAACAAGCCCCTCTGCCATTTTGAGTATCTAGCCATGGTCTTCAGCCTAACCACTGTCTCACGAGTGTTTCATGTCAGTTTTGTTTCCTTTCTGGAGGACCCTGAAAAGATCCAGGCGGTGGAAAAGTGGCCCAAACCCACCTCTATTAAGCAGCCCCAGAAGTTCCTCGCTGCTTCACCAGGGACCACACTCGCCCTGGAGGAGTGGAGGCACTGACTGGAGGAGGCTGAACATCCGTTCATTGTGTGGACACACAAGAACCTGGCTTACATCCAGACAGCTAACGACTTCGCCCCGGTGCAACTAGCTGGATGTTGTTCTTTGGTGGATAAACTCTTAAAACTCTTGGTTTGATTGAGGACTATTCTTATTAAAGTTATATAACTGGTGCAACTTTTCAGCTGCGGCTGTTTCTTCTATTTATTTATAGTCCAGCTGTGTGTCAGAATAGTTTCTCAGATAAACTGAGTGAACAGTTTAACAGAGGTTTCATTAGACCTGCAGAACTACATCCACAAAGGAGAATACAGAGAAGAGTTTATTAGGTGCAGCATCGAGTGCAGACCATCATTTGAAGGTTAAAATGAAACATTCACCAACTATGTCCAAAAACAACCTGCTGACACGGACGCATCAGATGGATATTCCTAAATATTCTCACAGAGAACCAGATGACCTGTATAGTTGGAGTGTGATCATTGAAGAGGAACTGTTGTTAAAAGAGAGAAGAAAATCAACAGAATAAAACAGGATGAAGCGGAACACACCAGCCTCTCTGGAGATCTGCATGAAGGCCTCGACTCCGCTCTCCCCGTAGTTTCCCTCAGAGGCGAGCGTGGAGACGTAGTTCCAGCCCATAGCTTTGACGATGTCCAACATGGCCTGAGCCTGGTACGAGTCGGGGGGAACCACCCGAGAGAAGAAGTCGTAGCGGTTGTTGTCGCTGAGCTCCGGAGCCGTGGACGCATAGCTCACCTGAGGGATCTGAAACATGGACCAATAATCAATATTTTATTAGTAATATTATGAGTTTGTGGTGTAGTAAATGGAGACTTGCTATTAACGGTGAAAACAATGTCAACAGCAGGATGATCAATGAAAGTACATCACTTCCTTTAAATATCCTGCTTTTGTTTTTAAGAAATATGAGCTTTTCAGATGGAATTGATCCGGATGGGAACCACCTCTGTTCAGGTGGTCTCTGTCAAGTATTTAGTGCAAGCCGGCCTCAACGAACCCAACTAACGGGGCGAGCACACTAGAGTTCATCTGAACCAGGAGAGCTTTCCTGTTAAACCCTGTTCATTCAGAGCTCACCACTGGTCAAACTGGAAACGCTGGGGAAGTTAAACAGAGCACACACACACACACAGGATTAGTGTTGTGTAACAGCCCGGGCTGAATGTGTGTCAGAGCTGCAATAAACAGAATAATAATCACATTAACATACGCAACTCTGTGTGTGTGTGTAGATTAATGAAGGACGCCACATTAACGAGCTCCTAAAAGCAGACCTCGTTATGACAGTTCATCATCATCATCATCATCAGAGAAACGCTTCAGTGGAGCGAAACAAACATGAATATCAGCTGTTTTCAGGTTGGCTCCTTTCTGCAGAACCTTTAATAGTGAAATACTGAACTGCTTAAAGAAAATATCCACACAAGCTGAAATCTTATTAAGCTCTATGGCAAAATAAAAACTACAGACGAGCTCTTCTGCAAAGGGAAAATAAGTCATTATTGTAATTAGACATTTCCCTGATGCTTGATGAATTGCTATACATGTCAGAGGCTCAGGTCTCCCACAACAAAGGCATGTGTCTTATCCACTGAACCATCGCCACCTTCAGGTGTGGGGCCCTCCAGGGACCACTGCCATTGTGTTAGATGAGTACAGCAGTCACTTAATTGACCCTTCACTAAGCCACGCCCCAAATACGCAGCTGGCCAATCACAGCGCAGTATAGGCCTCGCTCTAACTGAGGTCTGACACTTTCATGGCTGCACTCTGTTGACTCTGATGCAGAAAGACTCGTTTTCCAGCTTTTTTTTGCTGTATGTTTCTGAGTTCTGGTCAAACGCTGTTCCTGCAGCATCTTGTAATAGTTACAGCAGCTACCCAGAGAGGCTGAAAGGAGAAGGACGATTTATTCTCTTTCCAAAACCTGAAATAAATCCAGATAAATGGCGGCTGTGGATTGTTCCTAATGTAATGTTAGTTAGCTAACGCTGGCTAACTTCCTACTGAGTGTAACGTAATAAAGTCCTGCTGTTCTGCTTTTTAGTGACTTTAATAATGAACAGAGGCCGACCAGCTGTACAGGAACACTGTTGATCGTTAATATCGTTGTCTTTTGTCTCAGTCGTCAGGTAATAAGATGGTTCATTTTTACTCTGTGATCGGTAGGCTTTAGCTTCTGTCTTTATTTTTTCACGTTTGAGTCAGTTTGACAGCCTGAAATCAACCTTTAAATGCACAATGCAACTGCAAAACTTTCTGCTTCTTTCAGAGATCATTCTTTCCAGAAATTAGACAATATTTCTCAGGGGAGTGCAGCAGATAAAAGTCTGGCAGGTCCGACAATTTGTCGGACTTAGCAACAGTCTCACGACAGGAGGGCGTGGCTTAGAGAAGGATCAATTAGCTCAAATGCAACACACATAACGAGTCTTCTGCATCACTTCACCTGAGGAACACCTGGCGTGCGTTCCAATACTCATACACAACAGTATTTAGAAAAAGGATTAGCATGTCAATATCAAAAGCAGAATGCCAAAAATACCAGGATGTCCAACTGCATCTGGTCGCATTGTGCAGTCTGCAAGCCAGCATGCTTTTCTGGCTTTGTGACCCACAATCCTCAGCGCAACAAAGTATGAGGTCAAGGTTAATGCAATGTTATGATGAGGCAGTATATCCCGTATGTATGCCAACAGGGCAGCTGCAGCACAGACTATAAGTAACAAGAACATGTATGTTGACAAGCTTCTCCTAAGTAGCATCCTGAGATCTGATCACAGTGTCGCAGGACTCTTCCTGAGCTCAGTGTCACTACTTTCAGCTGAAATTGCCACAGGAATTAATGGTGAAATATTCCCATGGTGCATCTGTTTGGCCCAGTGTTTCTGCTGTTTCCGTTTGATGCTAACAAAGCTCAGTTATAATAATCTTCTGCACACACACACAGAGTCATTAAAAGCTTTCATTAGAGACAGTCAGTCATCCAGACACAAACTGTTTAAAACATTAATCCACCAACCAGACTACTTCATCCACTCTCTGCCTGTCTATCTGAACGTCTGTCTCTGTGTTTACCTGTCCCAACTGAAACAATTAAAAAAAGACAACACATTATTCTGTTTGAGCAGTTTGTTCCAGTTTCCTCCAGTCATCTGGTCACAGCGGAAAACTGGAAGAAATCCCAGCTTTGCTTTAAAAGCAGCAGCAGCTCTTTTGTGGGACTTCATGCTGTTAAAAGCTCTTTACTGCGTCCAAAATGTTTGAAGAGGATAATCGGTCATATTTATATCACCACAGATCAATAGACCGATCAATACACGTCATTGACCAAGTTCCTGTTCATAAAACGCTGTAAAAATTTGGCATCTGAACCTCAAAGATGGAAAATAAACATAGATGATATAAAACACTAAATCTGTTCTTCACATACACAACAACACACCTGATAACTGAGTCCGCATGATGTAAATATCATCATCACCTGTATCATCTGGTTGTGAGAGTCTGAGCGGACACAAAAAAACACTTCTAACCACATGAACCAAACCAACAACTGTAACTGTGTACAGCCAGCAGGGGGCGACTCCAGCGGCTGCAGAAAGAAGTGTGATTGTATAGAAGTCTGTGAGAAAATGTTTCTACTTGTCAGCTGATTTATTCCCTCAGTAAACACTTTCCTGATGAGTTTCTGGTCTCAGTCGCTAGTTTCAAGTCTTCTTCAACACAGCATGATGTTCATTTAGTAAATTATGGTCCCATTTAGAGGAACAGAGACCAGGAAGCAGGGGAGGCCTTGGGGCCGGGCTACAAGCTGATTAACAGGTCATTACTCGTATCGTGGAGTCGCCCCCTGCTGGCTGTCAGAGAGAATGCAGGTTTTAGGGTTCACTTTTCAGACCCGGCGGTTCCTTGTTGATATTAACAGGCGTATCGCATGAATGTCTCCCGTATATTAACGGGCGTATCGCTTGAATGTTGAATGTTTCCCGTATATTAACGGGCGTATCGCCTGTATGTTTCCCGTATATTAACGGGCATATCGCCTGTATGTTTCCCGTATATTAACGGGCGTATCGCCTGTATGTTTCCCGTATATTAACGGGCGTATCGCCTGAATGTTTCCAGTATATTAACGGGCGTATCGCCTGAATGTTTCCCGTATATTAACGGGCGTATCGCCTGAATGTTTCTCGTATATTAACGGGCGTATCGCCTGAATGTTTCCCGTATATTAACGGGCGTATCGCCTGTATGTTTCCCGTATATTAACGGGCGTATCGCCTGAATGTTTCCCGTATATTAACGGGCGTATCGCCTGAATGTTTCCCGTATATTAACGGGCGTATCGCCTGTATGTTTCCCGTATATTAACGGGCGTATCGCCTGTATGTTTCCCGTATATTAACGAGCGTATCGCCTGAATGTTTCCAGTATATTAACGAGCGTATCGCCTGAATGTTTCCAGTATATTAACGGGCGTATCGCCTGTATGTTTCCCGTATATTAACGGGCGTATCGCCTGTATGTTTCCCGTATATTAACGAGCGTATCGCCTGAATGTTTCCAGTATATTAACGGGCGTATCGCCTGTATGTTTCCCGTATATTAACGGGCGTATCGCCTGTATGTTTCCCGTATATTAACGAGCGTATCGCCTGTATGTTTCCCGTATATTAACGGGCGTATCGCCTGAATGTTTCCCGTATATTAACGGGCGTATCGCCTGAATGTTTCCCGTATATGTTTCCCGTATATTGACGGGCGTATCGCCTGAATGTTTCCCGTATATTAACGGGCGTATCGCCTGAATGTTTCCCGTATATTAACGGGCGTATCGCCTGAATGTTTCCCGTATATGTTTCCCGTATATTGACGGGCGTATCGCCTGAATTTTTCCCGTATATGTTTCCCGTATATTGACGGGCGTATCGCCTGAATGTTTCCCGTATATTAACGGGCGTATCGCCTGAATGTTTCCCGTATATTGACGGGCATATCGCCTGAATGTTTCCCGTATATTAACGGGCGTATCGCCTGAATGTTTCCCGTATATTAACGGGCGTATCGCCTGAATGTTTCCCGTATATTAACGGGCGTATCGCCTGTATGTTTCCCGTATATTAACGGGCGTATCGCCTGAATGTTTCCCGTATATTAACGGGCGTATCGCCTGAATGTTTCCCGTATATGTTTCCCGTATATTGACGGGCATATCGCCTGAATGTTTCCCGTATATTAACGGGCGTATCACATGAATGTCTCCCGTATATTAACGGGCGTATCGCCTGAATGTTTCCCGTATATTAACGGGCGTATCGCATGAATGTTTCCCGTATATTAACGGGCGTATCGCCTGAATGTTTCCCGTATATTAACGGGCGTATCGCCTGAATGTTTCCCGTATATTAACGGGCGTATCGCCTGTATGTTTCCCGTATATTAACGGGCGTATCGCCTGAATGTTTCCCGTATATTAACGGGCGTATCGCCTGAATGTTTCCCGTACATTAACGGGCGTATCGCCTGTATGTTTCCCGTATATTAACGGGCGTATCGCCTGAATGTTTCCCGTATATTAATGGGCGTATCGCCTGTATGTTTCCTGTACATTATTTACCTCAAACAGTCTCAGGATGTTGGCCACCATGATGGACACCGAGCTGGCCGACGCTCCGATCACTCCCACCACCCTCTCTGGCTTGCGGATGATTGGCGGCTCCCCGTTGGAGCAGCGGATGTCAGACGTGTCTTTCTGGATCAGCGCCTGGACGAAGGTGAGGGACTGCTCCAGGGCGTAGGTGTCTCTGGAGCAGGTGTCGAGGATGCGGGCCCCCAGCGTGATGTTGGGCAGCAGCTCGGGGTCGCTGTTGATCTGGTCCAGAGCGTACAACATGGCCTCCATACGGTGGATCCCCTTCTCCTTCTTCAGCTCTCCACAGGGCAGACCGTGGGGGCCCCGGGAATGGACGGGGAACAGCCCCCCCAGAGTGATGTCACCAGGTATCTTTATGGAGTGGGGGTGGAAGTGCTGGTGGGAGGCGCCCACCCGGGCCACCTGTCCACCAAACCAGAACCAGAGAGACAGCAGGAGGCGGGGCCACAGTGAGGACTGACGAGGCGTTCCTCCAATCCAGAACCAGACATCACGATGATGATGGTGAAGGGGGAGGGAGGAGGAGACAGGCCCTGATGATGTCATACTGAGGCGACGTTCAGGGTAGAATCTTCATCCTGCTGTGGAAACCTGAGGAGACATCAATCCATCAATCAGAGGTTGCCAGTCAGTGACATCACGTTAGAGAAGGCAGCTGATTGGCTCCAGCAGAGAAACAGGATCTTTGTAGCAGAAACATTAAATCTGACTTTGAAAAAGTGACACTTTTCAGTGTCGTCCTGATGACTCTTTAATTTCAACGTTTTACCTGCTCTGTCATGTTCGTCTGTTTTTCTGTAGCTGCTGCCAACAAGTCCAAACACTGTTAGATATGTGAAATCAATCACAAGCTCTCTGCAGCTGCTGATGTTCCACAATCACCGAGTTCTGCTTCCAGATTAGTTTTGATTCAGTTCAGTTAAGTGGCGCTTTACTGGCATGGGAGATGTTCATACTGCCAAAGCAAGTGTGAAATAAAAACATGTACATAAACAAAAGAATTGTGATGTTGCTATCATATATTTACACAGGTGCATCTAAAAAAAATATATATAATAAGGTGGAAACAGAGGAGGAGCAGCAGACCCAGACTGAGAGATTAAAGGCTCAGGAAACCTCTGCAGGTGTTTTGAGTTAATCAGCTGATTAGAGCTCTTCTCAGGTCGACATGTCTGTGTTATAAATTCTTTACTCCAAGTCATTCTAACACATTTTGAGATACTGGAGTTTTGATTTCCTTCAGTTTTAAGCCGTAGTCTTCGAGATTAAAACAAAAAAGATATGAAAGTTTAACTTTTTGAATTAAATTACGGAAAGAAATTAACTTTTACACGATATTCTAATTCGTTTTGTTTATGAACGTATTTGCAGTTAGGAAGTACAAACACAAATAAGTGAGGACTGTTTAAACACAGCAACAGTTTCTATATAGTTTCAAAGAGCACTGCGCTCTGTAATAGTTGTGTGAGAGAATGTGTATGTGGTGGATCAGTAGGCGTGGCAGTAATCACTTCATGGTGTCGGATCAGGACACTATTTTGTGCTTAGGTGAGAGTTTATAAAGAAACCATGCAGAGTAGTAATTACAAAAAAATAAATAATGATAATAATCATAACCCTTTAATCTGACTATTAGAATTGTTACTGCGTTTCTGTTTAATTTTGATTTGTCAGAATGAAAACATCTCTGCTGCATCAGTTAGAACTGAAGCCTGCAGAACCTACTGGAAGATATTAGTTACTTGAAATGATTCCATTTTGTTCCTAAATGTAAAGTGATGGAGGTGATTTAAATACACCGTGTCTGAATAATGCATGAATGAAAACAGATTTTTATTTTAACTTGTATTTAAAAATGAATATTTAACATTTTAACCCATCGATGCTTGAAGAGGAAACATTTATCTGTTAGAGAAAATTGTGTTTTAATTTGGATGAACTTACTGACGCTCGCTGGTCTGCAGCTCGCTGCTTCTAAAAGTCAAAAATTCATTATAAATATAAAATTGACTGTCAGACATTGATTATACAACATGTTCAACATGAGGTAAAGTTATTACTGATGTAATAAATCAAATGACTTCAGAACAGCAAACTAATAAATATTTACATTACTGATTCATCTGTAGCTTGTTTACTATATTAATCAATAAATGATGTGATGATAGAAATATCACAGACTTCCAGCAGTAACCAGAAGAGTTTACTGGGACATGATTTCAAAACTAATCGATCCACTGATTCATTAAAACAGTCATATAGTACCTCTGACGTCACAGATCAGGCAGAAAATACCTGATCATTATTATCAATAAACCCATCTGTGTTCAGTCCAGGTGAAGCTGGGAATATTAGTCCAGAATATTACTTTCATCTTCTGTAATGTCATCACTTCAACATTTAATCCAGTTTAGTTTTTCCCCGATATGTAAATAATCTAATTCATTATTTTATTCTGCTCTTTAAATTTCCTCTTCAGTTAAAAACTGAATCCCGGTGTACCTGTGCAAACGTGGCAGCTTTCAGTCACTGGTTTCACCGGATTCTCTGTCTGTTTAAACTGGTTTCAGTCCCCTGCTTTGATTTTCAGAGAGATTCCGAGCTGAACTTACCGGAGCGAAACCCGGTCTGATCTCAGTCCTCAACACGCTCCGGGAAACTCTCCGCTGGTCCCGGTGAGTCCGTCAGGTGTGAAACTCCGGTTCAGCTGCGGCTGCTCAGCGGAGGACTAAACACCTGTCTGTCTGTGTCTGATAATAACATGCACATGAACAGGTTGCTGGGTGTGTGTGCGGTCCCGTGTCCTCCGTTTTCAGTTCGGTGATTTCACTCAGAGCGGATCATCCTGTCAGAGAACATCTCTGCGCCGACAGCGACCTCTGCTGGGTCCCGTGAGTCCTGACTGTCTGTTCACCTGTTCGACAGGTGTTCAGTGTTTACCTCCTGATGTTTAAACTCACTTTGATCTTCTCTCTCACACGCGCGCGCGCTTGCCGTGGGAACAGCAGCCCGTGAACATTCACTGTGTCATAAACAAACAAGTTTCCACTGTGACAAAAAAAAACTTCACTGAAGAACAAAAGTCAGGTCAGGTCAGGTGAAATGCATGATGGGAGATGGTGTTTATTGTAGTCTGTAGAACATAACTACAGCAGAGAGGGGTGTTGAGCCTAAAGGTTTCTGCTGCACGTCTAACCGGAGGTCACGTGCAGAGTTTCTGGATTTAAATCAGCTGTCATAGAGAAGAAAGATCAAGCTGAACCAGGATTGGGGGTGGGGGGGGAGGTGACGATGTAAATATCAATAAAATGAACAATTGTGGTTATAATAACAGATATAGTAATAGTAATAATAATTTTAGCTGCAAATGTTGAGCAGGAACACAGGGGCAACAGGAAGCTGGCAACCACAGATCCAGAGCCAGAAGCACCTGCAGAAAGGGGAGAAGTCGAGTTAGTAACATGCATTATTGGGATGAGGTTGCATACACAGGGAGAGAAAGAAGAGCTCAGTGCATCATGGGAAGTCCCCCGGCAGTCTAGGCTTATAGCAGCAAAATCATTCTTCTTACCTCCAGTTTGGGTTCAGGAGGCAGACACCATCTCCACATTTAAGAGTAGGCTTAAGACTTTCCTCTTTGATAAAGCTTATAGTTAGGGCTGGCTCAGGTGAGTCCTGAACCATCCCTTAGTTATGCTGCATCATTAACATTACGATTGTTACCATTAACACTACTATAAATATCTGTACCATTTTTCATTTAGTCTATAGCAACATCACCTTTACTGTCTGTACCTGTGTGGATATTGTGTAGGCTGCCCACCCTGAGCCATGGTTCTGCTCGAGGTTTCTGTAAATAGCATCACAGAGTTCGGTCTAGACCTGCTCTTTTATGAAAAGCGCTCTGAGATAACTGTTGTTGTGATTTGGCGCTATATAAATAAAATTTAATTGAATAACTAAGGGATGGTTCAGGACTCACCTGAGCCAACTATAAGCTTAATCAAAGAGGAAAGTCTTAAGCCTACTCTTAAATGTGGAGATGCCACGTGAACCCAAACTGGAACCTGCTTCCACAGGAGAGGAGCTTGATAGGTGTGGCGATGGAACAGTGGATAAAAAAAATACCTTTCGTTTGGGAGACTTGGGTTTTATTTTCTCACATCCATCAATGTGTCCCTGTAAAACCCTCAGCCCCTAGTTGCTCCAGAGGTTTGCTGCTTCGCCAGCAATAAAGGCGAATAATTTACTTACATTATATTTTCATGCATAAGTGACAGAATGTGTGCCTATTTGGGTCACGGGTTTCGAACACACTCTGTAACAAAACATCAAAAAGCAGAACTCCTATCAGATGGGGGACTCTGGGACAGTTTATGGGTCCTTAATGTGAAAAACTTTGAGAACCGCTGCTCTAACATACAGTTTGTAGGTCAGTTTGGATAAAAGCATCAGCTAAATTACAAATTATTATAAATTATTGACAGTTAAAGCCTCTGGCTACTGTTCTGTTTTGAGACTCGAGGAATCAAAAGTGCATTCTGGGAGCGCAGCGTTCCAGTGGGGCAATAAACAGACAGTAAATAATCTAGTTTTATCTTGTTAATTTTCTATTTAACTCATTCAGTGTCTTCTTTATATTTCCCGTTGTTGCTTTGAATTGCTTTGATGTTGAAATGTACTATAGAAATAAAGTTGCCTGGTTATATTACATCACTAAAGAGACAAGTTTACATCTGCTGAGATTTAAAGGATGGGACATATTTCTGAAAGTCTTTTGATAGATTTATATTTAATATTTGTGTTGTTTCTTCTCTGCTGATCTTTTAAATGATCGATTCTCTTTATTGATCCTCTCAGCCTGCAGCTGGCGGTGGACGTTCAGCTCTCCTCCGTGAAAGGTCACTGCAGAGACAGAATGACCTCTGACCTCACTGTGAGCGTGGGAACCAAAGTGTGCGTACGCCTACAGTGTTACACATTTAGACTGACCGTCTCCACTTCGAATGAAACACCGTGACCCCCTGCTGCCAACAGGTCTTGAGTCTTAGCATCCAGCAGGTGGCTGCACATATTTAGGCTGGTGAAGGAGGACGTTGCTCACAAGAAATGTGTCAATGCCCGGGACTCTCGGTTCTGGTTCCTTCACCTCGGATCTTGTCAGCGCTCGGTGACCTTCCTCCTCTCCTTCCTGTCTCTAAAGTGAGAGGAGTCTCTGTCCTAGAGCGGCGTCTCTGGGTCTCACCTGTAGCCATCGTCGGTTTCCCTTCAGTATAACAGGTGAACGTCGGCTCACCTGTGTTTTGGACCTGAGCCGTTGCTGCTGTTAGCGTCAGCTGGATCTGGGAGAGCGCGACACGTTGAACACGGTGAAGCGTTGAACACAGTGACACGTTGAACACGGTGACACGTTGAACGCGGTGAAGGGTTCCTTCAGATTCACGCCGTGTTGAAGGAAACGCACCAAACCTCCTGACTGCAGCTGCTGCAGTTTGTTAGTGAAGCTGAGTTAAACTGTTTAACGAGACAGATCTTTCATAATTACTCTCTTATTCTTTAACTTTTTCTTTGTGCTTACTGTCCTTTTTTTTCTTAAATAAAAAGTTTAACATATGAATCCTTTTTTGTCCCAATTTCTTTATTAGCTAAACAAACAAATAAAAAATGTTTTTATTTCCATTCGGATAAATAGATGAATATACATTTACATTTATTTGCCACTCCCACTCACGACATCTCGCTGCTACTTTCTCCAGAAAATATGCTCGTGCTCTGCACATGCGCTCACTAATATCTAAAAGTATAACTGCTGTTTTTTGCTCTTTCTGACAAAGTGAAGCCTGTTATCTGCGCTATGAATTAATTTAACTAATTCCTATCAGCTGTCATGGAAACTCAGGGTATGTTATAGGGTATCACTTCAAGTGTATTTAACTCAGACTTCAGGTTTAGGTTCAGGCTTTGTTAAACCCAAGCAGGAACCTCCGGGTCTGAAAGTGAAGCTCCTTAAACCTGCGTCCTCTCCAGCAGCCAGCAGGGGGCGACTTAAACCTGCGTCCTCTCCAGCAGCCAGCAGGGGGCGACTTAAACCTGCGTCCTCTCCAGCAGCCAGCAGGGGGCGACTTAAACCTGCGTCCTCTCCAGCAGCCAGCAGGGGGCGACTTAAACCTGCGTCCTCTCCAGCAGCCAGCAGGGGGCGACTTAAACCTGCGTCCTCTCCAGCAGCCAGCAGGGGGCGACTTAAACCTGCGCCCTCTCCAGCAGCCAGCAGGGGGCGACTTAAACCTGCGTCCTCTCCAGCAGCCAGCAGGGGGCGACTTAAACCTGCGTCCTCTCTAGCGGCCAGCAGGGGGCGACTTAAACCTGCGTCCTCTCCAGCAGCCAGCAGGGGGCGACTTAAACCTGCGTCCTCTCCAGCAGCCAGCAGGGGGCGACTTAAACCTGCGTCCTCTCCAGGGGGCGACTTAAACCTGCGTCCTCTCCAGCAGCCAGCAGGGGGCGACTTAAACCTGCGTCCTCTCCAGCAGCCAGCAGGGGGCGACTTAAACCTGCGTCCTCTCTAGCGGCCAGCAGGGGGCGACTCCAGCGGCTGCAGAAAGAAGTCTGTGAGAAAATGTTTCTACTTGTCAGCTGATTTATTCCCTCAGTAAACACTTTCCTGATGAGTTTATGGTCTCAGTCGCTAGTTTCAAGTCTTCTTCAACACAGCATGATGTTCATTTAGTAAATTATGGTCCCATTTAGAGGAACAGAGACCAGGAAGCAGGGGAGGCTTTAGGGCGGGGCTACAAGCTGATTGGCGACCTGTCAATCAGGATAGAGGCGACTCGTATCTGCTGCTCTGTGTAAATTTAACCAGCGCCGCTGAAAAAGCTCATCAGGAGTCGGCTGCTCATTTTTCAATAAGTACGTTTAGTTTTAAGCCTGTTTGTCGCTAGCTTAAATTAGCATCCCAGCTAATATCACAGTTAACGTGAATTACAGATGCACCTTGCTAACCAAGCTAGCTAGCTCCGCCCTCTCTTCCAAATATGGTCACGTCTGGTTCCAAAACAACAAGATGGCGACGGCCAAAACCACAGACCAACGCGGGACGTCACGGCGGCTACGTCCACTTCTTTAAAAACAAGCTGAAGGTTAAACTGTTTCTGTTCGCCTGCAGGTGCACTGAGGGAAAATAAGGTGCTGATGTTTAGTGTATTTACTGACACAATAACCAACAACAACCAACACCTGATCAACAAACAAACAAACAGGTAAAGGTGATGAAACATAAAGACTTAACATAAACAGCTCTGTATAGTAACCTGGTGTTTGGAGGACACTCACATGTTCGTGCTCTTCATACTGGACATTAAAGAAAAGTCACACTGAGCATGTGCGAGTCAACAGGAAACACCTGGTCCACACACTGACCTCAGCTCTGGGAGCCAATGGGAAGAGAGCAGTTTGAAGAGGCATCTAAATTTAAATTCTCGTCCCTGTAGAAGAAAAAGTGCGTTGTCTGTTACCTGACTTGTTTTCCTACATCGCAGATTTATTTTCTTCTACTAGACAACTGCTGCTGTTTAATACACTGACTGTACAGATCATTTCTTTGATCATTGCTCTCCGTCTCCACCTGCTGGACACAAGCTGAAACGTGTTAAACTCTAATATCAGAACCAGACACATTTTAAACTATGACTTATATATATAAAAATAAAAGTGTTTTATATCAGAAGCAGAAAGAAAATAAAAATGCATTTAATATGAAACAAACACACTCAGCTCAGCCTCTGATTGGCTGACAGTCAGCTGCAGGTGTCTCCCTGGCTGGTAGCTGATTGGTCCAAGTGTGTTCGAGGCCGTTTGCTCTGCGGCTGCTCTGATTGGTCAACGTCTCTAAACCCCTCAGAGGTGATCTGGTATTGGACGGTGGACTCCACCTGTGTTGGGGATTTAAAGACGGTCGCCAGTCGACGCGGCCCCTCCCAGTGTAGGTGGAGCCTGGTGGTGGGGGCGTGGCCCCAACTCTCCCCAAGGGCGGGGACCAGCTGCGATTGGCCGCCTCGCAGCCGGGTGGTCATCTGGTTGGTCATTGCCACGGCGATGTTGTGGCTGGTTGCCATGGTGATGAGCTGCTGGGCAAGGCCGTTGAGGAGGCGTGTCCTCTGAGACATCTCGTCAAAGTGCTGCCGGAACGGGAACGCCACGCTGTCGATCACCAGGAGGCGGACGCTCGGGTGGTCGGACAGGAAGTCAGGCAGCAGGTGGAGCTCGGCCAGCAGCTCCACGTAGTCATGGCAACGCACCTGACAGGCGTGAGACAGACAGCCAATCAGAATCTTTGCACATGGTGCCGACTGATGACATCACTTTAACTAACTCCTGACTGACTTTTGATCGGTGTGAATTAGTCAGCTTTTATTGATGAAGAAGGTTTCAGAAACATGTAGAGTCCCCCCCCCTTTACGCCCCACGGGACCTCACTTCAGCATAAATATGTACAGTAGTCAACGACGAGAGACGGCTGTTGTTTAGATCCTGTTTGAATTGTGCCCTGAATTACACACGTGATATTTGTCAGTTTAAAAGATAATTTCAGTTAAGAACGTCACAGTAAGACTATGAAAATACGTAGTTACAAAGATCACAAACCCAAAAGTCCCTCATAACTTTTTCTCTCACTGACTGAAGCTAATGTTACTGAAGCTTACGTCACTGAAACTAACGTTAACTCTCAAGCTAACGTAACTGAAGCTTTTCCTGAAGCTAACGTAACTTTGAAGCTAACGTAGCTCTGAAGCTTATGTTACTGAAGTAAACATATTAACGACTCTAAACACTTCATCTCCACTGATGAACCCCACAAAGGACATTACAGCGTTTAAAAGCATTATCTGGAGGTGCGTGCAGAGCTCTGCATAACACCGGATATTCCCATAATGCTCGGAGACGCGGCTGGTAGCAACTTGCTGCTTGAAACACATTGCTGACGACCTCTCTGTTTCTCTCAGATCAGTGGCCCTCAGGTTCGTGCGCCTGGTTTAGTTTCTGGTTTGAACCCAGACGTCTTGTTTATCACAGCCATGTGTAACGTCAACTACTGACGTAAGGACGCTCGCCGCAGCCCGGTTTATTCGCTCCAAACCACCTGATGGAAACGCACAGATTTCGCAATGTCTTTTTTTTTGTAAGACATTTCAAAAGTACGCTTAAAATTCACTTGCCAATTGGATGGAAACATGCCTGCTGTTTCTCTTTTCGACGACTCGAGGCGGAGCCGTCGCTGCAGCTGCACTTGTGTCATGATACAAGAAATTTAGCAGTCGATAGCGATACCAGTATAATTCCACGATTCCTCATACCAATTCAAAAAAAAAAACTCCATGTATTACAACATACACAAAAACATTTGATTACAGAGAACTAACAGCTGTGAAGGAGAGGATGTCCAGAACAGATGAGACGTGGTTTGATGTCAGTATATTCAGAAATGAGCAAGCTGTTGAAATTCCACTCTTCCACCTTTCAGTACCTTGTAAAATGAGTACATGTTTTCAGAATCTTAGTATCAACCTGGTACCAAAGTACCGGTTTCTCAAGACACCCCTACAAGGTAACAGTACGTTCCCGTCTGACCAGCTGTCGTCACACACAGAAAAACAGAGGTCAGAGGTCGTTCTACTTCTATCTCTGCATGTGACCTTTCACCTGCACCGAGCCCTCCGAGGAAAGTTCCCTCACAATCGTGTGAAACAGTCGAGTGTCCGTTACCATGACGTCATATATAGTAGTAATATTAGTCGGAGTCTCTACTGTAACCTTTCTAAAATTAAATACAGTATTACCTTCAAAAGGTTTAAGGAAACCTGGCTGAGAGATGATAATGAACTTCAGGATGGACTAGAGGGCTATGAAATGTTCAGTGTAAATAGGGTTAATAAAAGGTGTTGCTATATTCGTGATGTCTGCACTTAAATGTAAGATCGATGGTGACATGAAAACTGCTATTGATAATTTGATGGAATGTGTAACTGTTGAAATTAAGGTTGAAGGGTTTAAAAACATATTAATCAGTTGCATTTATAGAACACCAGGGTCATGTGTTGATAATTTTAATAAGAAGATCTTTGAGTTATATGAAAAACATAATAAGGTGATTCTGGTTTGTGGTGACTTTAATATTGATTTGCTGAAATCAAATGATCATTCCAAAACTGCAGATTTTGTTAATGTTATGTTTAGTTTGAGATTCTATCCGTTAATTGTAAAACCTAGTAGAATAACAAAGGCTAGTGCAACTTTGATTGACAATATTTTTATAAATGTAACTAAGGGAAAGATAAACAGTGGATTATTAGTGACTGATATAAGTGATCATTTGCCGGTCTTTACAGTAAATAGTAAGTTATAATTTAGAACAAATAAGAAGACTAATTATTTAATTAGGTAAAAAATCACTTGAGGGAATTATGGCCCTTAAGGAAGAACTGATAAATCATGACTGGCAGGAGGATACTAATGAGTCATATGATGCATTTTTAGATACGTTCTTGATTTTCTATGACCGACATTGTCCGTTGAAAGAAGCTAAACAAAATTCCAAAAGGCCGGGAAAGCCATGGTTAACAAAGGGTTTGGAAAAAGCTTTTAAAACAAAAAGTAGGCTTTATAGAGAATTTATCAAAAAACGAACAAAGGAAAAGGAGGAAAAGTACAAACAATATAAAAACAAATTGACAATTATTTTAAGATTGCAAAAAAAATATTATTATGATCAGCTGTTACAATAAAAATAATATTAAGGGTACTTGGGGTGTACTTAAAGACATGATTAGAAATTGTAGTAAAAAGCATATGTTGTTAGGATAGTAGAACTACTGAAAATATCGAGGAAATAGTTAATGAATTTAATGATTTTTTTGTTAATGTAGGGCCACATTTGGCAGAATTGACCTTCCAAGAGATGAGGGTAAAAATTTTAATATTTCATAACAGTAATTCGATGTTCCTTGCTGGAGTTTGTGAGAGTGATGTATTAGAAATGGCTAGAAAACATCTACTGATGATAACACTTATTGATGTTGCTTATAAAAGAAGTGATAGATTGTATTCTTGAGACATGGACCTATAAATGTAATAAATCCTTTGAAACGGGTGTTTTTCCTCATAAAATTAAAACGGCTAAGGTGGTTCCAATCTATAAAAATGGTGATAAACATCTTGTATCAAATTATAGACCTGTATCTTTGCTACCTCTACTTTCTAAAATACTTGAAATATTATTTGTGAATATGATGACTTTATTGAGAAATATGATTTACTGAGTGACCATCAATATGGGTTTAGAAGAAATCGATCGACATCTTTAGCAGTGATTGAATTTGTGGAAAATTTAGCAACAGCTGTAGGAAACAACACACTATTAGGTGTATTTGTTGATTTACGTAAATCATTTGAAACAGTTGATCATTCCTTGCAGCTGCAGAAATTGGAACGCTATGGTATAAGAGGTGTGACACAACATTGGTTGAAAAGTTATTTGTACGATAGGGCTCAATATGTAAGAATTAATGATACAAAATCCCAGATTAGAAGTGTAACCTGTGGTGTGCCACAAGGCTCAGTACTGGGACCAAAGGTATTTATAGTTTATATAAATGATATTTGTACAGTTTCTTACAAGATGAAATGTGTTATGTTTGCAGATAATACAAATTAATTTTGTTCATGAAATGATATGAAAGAATTATTAAAAACAGTACACAGGGAAATGATGATGTTTAGAAAATGGTTTGACATTAATAAGTTGTCACTTAATGAAAATTAAACAAAATTTATGGTGTTTGGTGGTGTTAGGAACAACTGTGAAATAAAACTGAATTTAAAAGGAGTGGAAATCAACTTTTTGGGAGTGATTATAGATCATAAAGTTTGTTGGAAGCCACACATAGAATATATCAAACGTAAATGATCTAAATCTATAGCTGTTGAAACAAGGAATCTGTTGAATGAAAAATGTTTGCTTATATTGTACTGTTCACTGATAATACCACATATGTCATATTGTGTTGAAATGTGGGGAAATGCATATAAAACAAATATAGACAGTTAAACTACAAAAAAGAGCTATTAGAATAATTAATAAAGCACATTTCTGTGAATCTAGTAACTAATTATTTATAGACTCATGCACATTGAAGTTTGTAGACATTGTGTACTCAAAAATATTGGAAGTACTGTTTCGAGTTAAAAATAGGAGCCTTCCTGTTTGTATTCAAAATGTTTTTAAATTAAGTAAAAGAAAGCAGAACCTAAGAGGACTGTGTATATTTGAAACATGTAAAGTGAGAACTAATATAAAATACAGATGTGTTTCAGTTTTGGGAGTTAAACTGAGGGATGGACTTCGTGATGAGTTGAAACGGTGTAGCTCTCTGTGTGGATTCATAAATACAATACAATAATAATGAATTTTGTTTTTGTTTTGCTTCTTCTTGTGTTTCTTTCGTATTGCGGGTATTTTGCATTTTAGCGTATAGGATAGGCAAATATAAGCCTTGGGCTTCAGTCTGTTCCTTTTTCGGTTGCAAATGTTGCGAGTAATTTTGGTCTAAGTACATAAGATTCTTGTAAATTGCATATTCACACAAATTGGCTTTTTTCCTTGGCTTTTTTGTATTTTGTAAACCGAAATAAACCAGTCAGTCATGCATCATTACCACGAACATGTTGGACAGGATGGCGTCCACGGTGAAATTCGTCATGGCGTCTCGTTGCTCGTCATCTTCGGCCAAAAAGGAGCAGTGTTGTACGGCGGCGCTGGCGATGTCGACGACTCTCTGAAGCACGAAGCTGCCCTCGGTGTCGATGTAGACCGCCTGACCTCCGACCCCCCCAAAACACTGCGGGACCTGAACGTCCACCGCCAGCTGCAGGCTGAGAGGATGATGTCATCAATAACTTTATTGATCCACAGAGAAGAAACAACATGGATACTGAATATCATTTCACTAAAATATTTTCAGAAGATCTGTCCTTTAAATCTCAGCAGACGTAAACTTTCACAATAAAAGCATGTCACAGTGCACTTGTGTATGCGTTCTTATCCCATTAACGCACGTTACTATCTCGACTTCTTCTCCTGTGATGAAGATAGCAGAGGACTGATTTTACTCACAGAACAGAAATAACATCTAACAGTTGAAACTGGACCAGTTTTAGATTCTAACTTTGATTTTAACGACATGTGAACACTTTATTTTCAGCTTGTAGCAGCTTCTACAGGATCTCTGGCAGTTTCCTTGACCAAAGAGCTCAAAAGGTTCGTTTAGTTAAATCTGGATTCATCTCCGGGTTTATAATGTCTCATATGAAGTGTGTTATAGTTTGCGTGTCTCTGCATGTGTCTGACCACAGTTGTGTTTTCCCGACTCCTGGAGCGCCGCAGATTTCTGTAGTTTTCCCGACAGGAAGTCCTCCTCCGAGAGCAGCATCCAGCTGAGAGGAGAACGTCACGATGCTCCTCGACTCCTCCTCCTTCTGTAGGAGCTCCAGAGCTGTCAGAGAGGCTGACACTTCTCCTCCTCCTCCTGCAGCTGCTCCTGCTTCATCCCCTCCTCCTCCGGCTCTCCCCACAGCCTGCAGCACCTCCAGCGCCTCCTGCTGGGACAGACCGGCCTCTGCAACAGAACGAAAATATCACTTCTGGTCAACAGTGACTTACAGTTAGGTCGTTCAAACTCCACCGAAACAAGAGTTAGAAATCACCCAAAAAACAGAAGAAGAAGCACCAGAGTCAGAGTGCATGTATTCATAACAGTGCTCTCAAGTGTTTTAAGTTAATCTTTGTTTCAAACAAAGAACTGCTTTGTTACTGTTAAAGCCTGAGTTAATTATAAGAATGATGTGATTTACAGAAGCAGTGTTTCCAACTGTTAAACTTCACTGATAAGTCTGGACGTTAGAAACGGAGTTATTTTGAATGGAGTTTGGCGAGTGTAAAGAGAAGTAAAATTGGGATTTATTAAATTTTAAGAGCTCTTTCTGCCGATTTTATTCAGGTGAAATCATTAATGTATGTCTAAAGTTGTTTTTCATGTTCCCCGACGACCAGAAAAGTTAAACCCGAGGTATTTTGTATGGAGTTCTGTGTAGTTATTTTGACCGAGGTTTGGTGAGTGTAGGCAACTAAAAGTGTAATTTTATTTAATATTAAGAGCTGTTCTGTGTTCTTTCTACGTGCCGAATACATTCAGGTGAAAGTATTAATATATATCGAAAGTGTTTACAACCAAGTGTTCATGTTCAATGATGATAAATTAAGTTTTACTAAAACAATATATTTTGACCGGAGTTTGGTGAGAGTGTAAAGACGACTAAAATTGCAATTTAGTTAATATTAAGAGCTGTTCTGTGTTCTTTCTACATGCCGAATTTATTCAGGTGAAATTATTAATAGATGTCCAAAGTGTCTACGACCAAGTGTTGACGTTCAACGATGAGACATGAAGTTTTAGTTGAATACCGTGTTTTGTACGGGAGTTCTGTGCGGAGTGATGCCGACCGGAGCGACTGACGGTGTTTTAAAGCGTCACCTTTGCTGAGCTGCAGCGGCTTCAGGTGCAGCAGGTCTGCGGTGAACTGGAAACCAGCGCTGACCAGTTTAACTTTCACACTCGGGTTCAGAGACAAACTGGAAACCGGTCTCTGCATCTTCGCTGCTAACCGCTAACGTTAGCTTCCTCCTTCAAAACAACCCGCCATGACAGGGATCCCGGCATGCCTTTCACCTCCGAGCAGCAAACTCACCGGAGAAAGAAAAGCACAGTTCCGGTTTGACTTTTCAAAGTAAGAGTTGTTCGCCTTCCAGGCCATGTGAGCTGATAAAATAACGACTTTCAGAAAAATGTTTTTAGTCCCAGACAACTGTAACAACTCTAAAACCTCCCTCCATATACAATGTTGTAATTATTTCGTATTTTAATTTTTTAAAGATAATACAAGGTAGTTTATTTCTCATTATACAAATTAAATTAAATAAATAAAAGGAAGGTCCCTTTATGCTACACACACAAAACTTAGCAGATAATTTAATGTAGGCTATATTAAAATGTGGAAATAATAATAATTAATAACAAAAAAAATTAATAAGAAAATAATTCAAATAAAATAAAACAATATACAGTTGCACATATATACAGAGAGATAAATGTAGATTAGAGATAGGCTACACTTTTCATTAACTTTGGTCAATGTTATTTACTTCCATTCTTCCCCTTTATCAATCTCCCCACTGCCAAACTATTTTATGATTAATTTAATGGCCTAATTGTAACTATATTTAAATGTATTCAATCTAGAAATATTTGATTATATTCATTTATTTATTTAATTTACAGTGTAAACTACCTGGCCAATCATTTGCATTACATTTACTCATTTGGCAGACGCTTTTATCCAAAGCGACTTATTAAATGAAGAACAACATACAAGCATCAACAGAGCATCAGGTAAGCACAGTAAGAGATCTACAAGTAACAATAGATACTAGTATGAGCTGGCATCACTAGGGAAATACCCAGGGGAAGAAGTACCCTCACATTTACCTCTAAATTCAGAAGAGGTTTGGTTAAATGTAATAATATTTCTCTGCAGTTCTGTCAGAAACAACAAAGAGGTCCTGAGAACCTAGATTGTAGATAATACATTTCTGATGATAAATGAAAAATGAAGTAGTATTTATTTGGGTTTAAATTAGGCAAATTAATTCTTCTAAAATATTAAGTCTAAACTGATCATCCAAGAAAGGTTAAATCGACGACATCTGGACTTGACTGAAGACGTTTCATCTTTTACCACGAACACAACTAAACTCTAACAACCCTCTCAAAACCAAAACACTCATTGTAAATGACTAATGAATTAATTGTCAGTGAAATAAACAGAAGAAAACTGCTGTGTTTTTTTTAAAAAGTCAAGTTTGGAGTCCTTATTTTGAAGGCACAACCGGAAGTTCTGCTTCAGATTACTTTTTGCCATCGTGACGCTTCGTTTCGTCATTCAGTCGCGACAGAGTTTCCCCACACGTGAGCGAGCTGAAGAGGATTTTTAAAACGTTAAACTGAAGGTGAGTTTTAATCTAAAAACGCAGGAACTCTGATTAACAGTGAGAGATTAAAAGCAGCGCGGCGGTCAGAGCCGAACTCTTAATCTCCACTCAGGATCTCTGTGCAGTAACTGAACCCTTTTAATGATTAATACTAAACTAATACATGATGCTGGACAGTATAATTATCAGTTACAGGTACTTGTACTTTACTTGAGTTTTTTCTTTTCTCCTTCTGCTCCATCTCAGATGTACTTTTTTCTTCCGTAAATCTGACAGCTTCAGTTTGTCACATTTTTACACACAAACACATGCAGAGTTTATAAAATGTGAAATTTTCTTATAAATGAAACTCTAACAGTTTATAAAAGTACAGCTGAATTGACAGAAAATGAATTTGCAGAGAAAGAACAACGTAGCAGATATTTACATGTGCATTATTCTGGGTTTGTGTTGTGCAGACGTTTTGCAATGAAATATATAAACTGATGATGTAAAAATATACAACAACAAAGATCAACAATTAACAACAAATATGTGCAATGTGCCAGGTTTGTGCAGGATAGGCAATGAAATAGTGTTTACATTTGTATTATTTGAGTGTCAGTATGGGGCCCTGTTGAGGAAGCCCACTGCCATCGGAAAGAAACTGTTTTTGTGGCGAGAGGTTTTGGTCCTGATGGACCGCAGCCTCCTGCCAGAGGGGAGAGTCTGAAGCAGTTTGTTTCCGGGGTGGGAGGAGTCAGCTGCAATCTTTCCTGCTCGCCTCAGAGTCCTGGAGGCGTACAGGTCCAGAAGAGAAGGAAGATTTCAGCCAATCAGCTTCTCTGCAGACAGAATGATACGCTGCAGCCTGCCCTTGTCCCTGGCAGTGGCAGCAGCGAACCAGATGGTGATGGAGGAGGTGAGGATGGACTCAATGATGGAGGTGTAGAAGTGCACCATCATTGTCTTTGGCAGGCTGAACTTCTTCAGCTGCAGCAGGAAGTTCATCCTCTGCTGGGTCTTCTTGGTGAGGGAGGTGATGTTCAGCTCCCACCTGAGGTCCTGGGAGATGATGGTGCCCAGGAAGCGGAAGGAGTCCACAGTGGTGACTGGGGAGTCACACAGGATGATGGGGGAGGGTGGAGCTGGGCTCTTTCTGGATTTTAGGTGAGACAACACAAGGTGTTCAAAGGACTTCATAACCACAGAGGTCAGGGCGACGGGTCTGAAGTCGTTTAAGCTTGATTTATACGCACGTACGTAGCTACGCATTTATCCTTGTGCGTCGGTTTCTCCGTCATTCTGCAATTACACCCCCAAACGCCAGTCGGCAGTAGCGCTACAGCGTTGTTGACTTTTGCCGGCTGAGCAGGCTAACTTCCTGTTAGCGCTCCGCTAACATGAATGTGGGTAAAATTGTAAACGTGCGGCTGGTGCAGCCTTTTCAAATGTTCTCGAGCGAGTGGATCACATTCTGACAGCGAAACGAGTCATTTCGCTCGGGTTGTGACGCTCAAATACATCGATCCACCGTGTTACAGCCGCCGTTTTGGCCGCTAGTAAAAGATAATTCAAAGCGCGGGGCACTTCCTGTCGGCTCAGAGGCGTTGCGAGGCTGCCCAGCCGACCAATCACAGAGCTTGCGGTCCGCGTCGAGTCGACGTGTAGTTAAATTTTTGAGGAGGTGCACGTCAGGCGACGGCGGAGCCTCGTAGCCTGTGCCGTCAATTCAACGCAGAAGTATAAATTACACTTAAGTCCAGTGGTCCTTGGTTTCTTGGAGACAGGGAGGCCTTGAAGCAGGCTGGCACATGACGCGTCTCCAGTGAGGTGTTAAAAACAGCTGATCAGCACAGGGCTTCAGGGTGGAGGGGGAGACAGAGTCCGGACCAGCTGCTTTGCGCGGTTTCTGCCTCCTGAACAGTCTGACATCCCTCTCCAGGATGGTAAGAGAGGGGGAGGAGGTGGTGGACTGTGGCCGATCAGTGTGAGGGGGGACGTGTCAGGTCTGTCCCGTTGTCTTTCAAAGCAACAGTAAAACTGGTTCAACTCGTTGGCAAGGCGTGAGTCGTTCACAGGGAGGGATTGTAGGTTTGTAGCTGGTGATCAGACAGAAGCAGAGTCTGGATCTGTTTTAATGATCAGTTCTGATTTTAATCTGTGTTTGATTTAAGCATCAAACGGCTCCACGTGGAACCAGTTCAGTTTGTCTGCAGAGTAAACGCTGATCTGGAGTCAGTTTGTTTCAGTGAACTTACAGGTGTGTTGATTCTACTGATGTGATCAATCTGCAGAGAGATGGAGAGAAGAGAGGAGGAGGAGGAGATGAAGACCACAGCTCAAAGAGAGGAGGAGGAGGAGGAGGAGGAGGAGGAGGCTGAGGAGGAGGAGGAGGCTGAGGAGGAGGAGGAGGCTGAGGAGGAGGAGGAGGCTGAGGAGGAGGAGGAGGAGGCTGAGGAGGAGGAGGAGGAGGGAGGACGAGCTGCTGCAGAGACACGAGGTGATGAAGATGAAGAGCAGAAAGACAAAGATGGAGGTGATGATGATGATGGTGACGGTGCTGCCAGGATAAAGAAGAAGAAGACGACCAAACAGAAAGGCGTTGGAGCAACAGACAGGAAGTGCGTTCCAGGAATCCTCTACCTGGGTCACATCCCTCCGAGGTTCCGGCCCAAACACCTGCGGAACCTGCTGTCGGTGTACGGAGAGATCGGACGCATCTTCCTACAGCCTGAAGGTACTTCATATACAAATACACATGCAGTACATGCAGTACATGCACGCACGCTACTGCAATACACGCACGCTACTGCAGTACATGCACGCTACTGCAGTACACGCACGCTACTGCAGTACACGTACGCACGCTACTGCAGTACAGCTGTGGCGCCTGAACGGGTTCAAAACGGAGGATCAGAAAGTCCTGAATGAACCCACAAACTGAACCAGGATCAGTCTGTTTCATAGAGAAACGTCAGAGCTGAGCAGCTAACCATTATTTTCATTCTCGATTGGCTGTTGGTTTCCTAAAGCTCCAGCTGACGACCTCAAACTTCTTGTTTTGGCCAAAGAAATATTCAGTTTACAGTCAGAGAAGACCTGAAAATATTCACATGCTGGAATCCGAGAATTTTGTTTAAAAATGATTCAAATTGATGATCGAAATAGTTGGTGATTAATTTATAATTGACAACTAAACGTTGCCGCTTTCTTACTGGCCAGTCAGAAATATTTTTGACACACATCAATTCTAAACATGTAGTTTAAAATACTCATTTTCCGCTCTATAGATCCTGAAAACGTGCTCTCAAGTCCCGCCCTACTGTGCTGTGGTTGGCTAATATTCATCCCTCGTGATTGGATGCTGGCGACGGATAAAAGCGAGCCCCCGTGAAAACGTCAGAACAGAGCGGCGCTAACGAAAGGCGCTAAAAAAGCAAAGCAGCCGCGGGCCCGACCTCTGACCTCTGCAGGGGTCGTGTTCTCTCTCAACTGAAGTACTTAATCACTTCAGTGTTACACAAGATGTCCCGGTAAACTGTTGCTGATAAGCCGGCCGCCCTGATGTTGGTCCAACACACATTTGTAAATCCAAACTAAGCTCATCTGAGCTTTAAACACAGCGAGACCTCCTGAGTTTCTGATGTTTGTGGGCGTCACCCTGAGAAGAGGCTCTGGTTCTTCTCTGGTTCTTCTCTGGTTCTTCTCTGGTTCTTCTCTGAGCAGGGAACGCGTCCTCTAAGAGGAGGGGGTGCGAGATTATGAATAACTTCAAACATCCGGCCTGCATGAGGAGAGGATATATTGTTCAGGATGTTGCAGTGATGCACCGGAGGCTCAACGTTCGGTTTGTAACTAGCAGCTGGGACAGGAACAGAAGTTTCCTGAGGATCCTCCGGTTTTTCAGATTTCTTCAGGGTCAAATTAATTCACGGTTTTTAATTAACGGTCCACAGCAAACAGGAAGTGTTCGTTAAATCGGCGAGCTGTATGTTAACGAAGCATACAGGGATTAAAAGGTTCGGGTCCGTTCAGCGTCTCTACACCGTTTCCTCCTGACCTTTATTTTCTTCGTGAGATGGAAGAATTCGGAAAGTTTCGCGGCGCTGCGGAGAGCCTCCAGCTGCAGGAACACACGGATCAGGCTGCGCGTAAAACGGGAGCCTCGAACTTCATCCAGCCAGAGGGAACGACCACTGAGCGTCCAGAGCGCCGGTTCCCCTGGCAACACAACCCATAGTAGGTCTACCGGAGAGGGAGCGGGGCGCCGGAGCGTACAGGGCGAGGAGGTCGCGGGGGCGAGCTGGCGCGCTGCGGACGGTCGGTGATCGTTCTCTCTGGTTGGAGATGGAACAAAACGCAGCTGCTTTGTTTTCCGTAATGGTTTTAAAAAAGAAATAACCAAAGAACGAACCTTAACACGGATTATTTATTTTATAGCGAGACAATAGAATAATTTTCTACCTGATGAGTAGCCGTGAACTCGCTGCGGGGGATTCAACACTTCTGATTTCTGTTTCTTTAACAAACGGAGACAACTTTTCTTACTGTGAGTCGATCGACAACTGTTTTGATAATCGTTTATCAAAATCTGCTGGTTTCATCTTCTACAGAGTAAATAAAGAGTCTTGGGGTTTGGATAAAAGAAGCAAACTGAAGACGTCACTTTGTGCTCCGGAAAAGTTTGATGAGATTTTTTAGACTAAACGATGAGTCGATAATGAAAATGATCGAGAGTCAACGTTAATTGATGCTCAGCAGCAAAGAGGAAACTTCAGGGAGGCTCTGGACTAAACTTTCTTCCTCCGTAGGCGGATAAAGAAGTTGTCCAGATTACGGTGTTGACGGTTTGACCCGAGTCTGTTGTCACTGCAACGAATCCTTAATCCCAACCTGCAAACAGCTGGAGGATCAGGACAAAGACTGCAAACCACAAGCAGGACGCCATTTCAAACAGAAGAGACTGCTTTATCTTTTTTACTGTCAAAGAATGGTGACATGATTATTATCAGTCACGTGAAACGTTGGCGCAACATCATAAAATATAAAACAAAATGTAGTTTGAGAAAATGAGTAAAAAGAAAAGAAGTCTCCTCAAAGTTTCAGACTGTTTAAACTTTTCATCTGACACTGAAATAAGAATGTAAACTCATTAAATTACATATATTATCTTCAATTCAGCTTTATTGAATGTAAAACAACAATATTGCCAAAGCTACAAATAAATTACAAAAGAACAATTAATTTTATACATTTCAATAAATAAAGTAAATGAAACAGTAAAAGTTTGTATAATAATAAATAAAAATATATTAAAAATAAATAAATAAAACAGTGTGTGTGTATATTAAAAGATAAAAAATAAAGAAAAACAATTCAGTAACAGTTTTGCTGAAAACATTTTGAGATTTTAATGAGGTGTAATTTTGCTTGTTATTATAGCTTGAAAGTGTCCTTCGCGTCCTTCAGGGAACCTCGCCGACGACTCCGACCACATTAAGATCTAAACTTCACCGTGTCATCGCTGCTCTCTGTCCTGCCTTTCTCTTCTCGCTCTCCTTCTTTCAAACAAATTGACTTATCCATGTCCGTGTTGCCCCGGTGCATGCTGGGACACCTCCCTCATGTCGTCTGTAAGTAGAAAGGCCTCCAGGTCCTGGAAAAGTCCTGGAAACGACCTCTAGAAAGGAGAAGGAACCCTGTTATCTGATCACTTCTGTTTTGATCCATCAGACAGTCAGGTGAGGAAGAGGAAGAGGAAGACCGGGTCGAGGAGGTGTGATTTTACTGAAGGGTGGGTGGAGTTCAGAGATAAACGAGTGGCCAAGAAGGTGGCGGCGTCTCTCCACAACACGCCGATGGGAACCAGGAAATCCCAACGCTTCTCCTCCGACCTCTGGTGCATCAAGGTACAGTCTGCCCGGCAACACGTGACATCACAGCAACACAGACTCACCTGTCTGTCTCTCTACCTGTCTGTCTCTGCAGTACCTGCACAGGTTCCAGTGGACTCACCTGTCTGTCTCTCTACCTGTCTGTCTCTCTACCTGTCTGTCTCTGCAGTACCTGCACAGGTTCCAGTGGACTCACCTGTCTGTCTCTCTACCTGTCTGTCTCTCTACCTGTCTGTCTCTGCAGTACCTGCACAGGTTCCAGTGGACTCACCTGTCTGTCTCTCTACCCGTCTGTCTCTCTACCTGTCTGTCTCTGCAGTACCTGCACAGGTTCCAGTGGACTCACCTGTCTGTCTCTCTACCCGTCTGTCTCTCTACCTGTCTGTCTCTCTACCTGTCTGTCTCTGCAGTACCTGCACAGGTTCCAGTGGACTCACCTGTCTGTCTCTCTACCTGTCTGTCTCTCTACCTGTCTGTCTCTGCAGTACCTGCACAGGTTCCAGTGGACTCACCTGTCTGTCTCTCTACCCATCTGTCTCTCTACCCGTCTGTCTCTCTACCCGTCTGTCTCTCTACCTGTCTGTCTCTGCAGTACCTGCACAGGTTCCAGTGGACTCACCTGTCTGTCTCTCTACCCATCTGTCTCTCTACCCGTCTGTCTCTCTACCCGTCTGTCTCTCTACCTGTCTGTCTCTGCAGTACCTGCACAGGTTCCAGTGGACTCACCTGTCTGTCTCTCTACCCGTCTGTCTCTGCAGTACCTGCACAGGTTCCAGTGGACTCACCTGAGCGAGCGGCTGGCCTATGAGCAGACGGTCCTGCAGCAGCGACTCAGGACAGAAGTGTCTCAGGCGAAGAGAGAAACCAACTTCTACCTGAACAACGTGGACAAGAGTGCTCACATGGACAAAGTGAGGAGGAAGAGACAGAGAGACGGAGAACAGGTAAACCACAAACTACACACTGACTCACCTGAATCTACCTGCAGCTTCTGTAGAGGCGGAGTCACAGCGACGCCTGTTCTAAAACTTTATTTGTGGTCGTCAGGTGGACGACAGGACGTGGGACTTCACTCAGCGTCAGACGGAGGACGAGATCCAGATGAGGAAGAAGAAGAAGAGAGACTCTGTTTCCCAGAAGCACCTGGACAAGGCCCGCCTTATACAGCAGAAGAGCCAATCAAACGTCTCGCTGCTGGCCAAGATTTTCAACTCCAACAAATCAGAGTGACAGCAGGGAGACACCTGATTGGACAAGACTATTCTCACAGCGGATTGTAATGAACTGGCGCTGACGCCCGCCTTCACCAACCAATCACAGAGCAGTCTGAGCAGAGGGGCGGAGCCGTCTGAGTCATTCAGGTGTTTGGTTTCCTTTTATCTGGTCAGCGTCTTCGTTCAGGCTGCCGACCTAAATCTGGCTTCTGGCTTTAGACTTTAGACTTTAGAAAGTCTGGTCGGGAGAGAAAACACATGAAATGCACATCTGAGCCACATTCAGAGGCGATTTGAATCCAGTCGTTTCTACAGGTGCGTCTTCTGCATCGCTCGCAGTCTTCAGAGCAGAAGTCCTCCCTCGATCGTTTGGATGGCGAGGAGACGGATCCCCCGTTTCTGCAGTTGGTGACGCCGCAGCAGCCCGTGCAGAGCGGCCGGTGAAGTCTGGACACACAAAGCTGATCTGATCCAAACAACAGGCCTCACTGATCCTTCATCACTCACCTGTACAGGCGGCCAGCCCGTCATCACATCACCGGTTTATCTCTGTGTTAAATGTTGTAAATAAATCTTCGCTCAGGTGACAGAGGTCATGACTGCAGGTGTTTTTATTGATTTATGGGATGTTTTTCCCCACGCTTTCCTCCTGGTCTCTCTACCTGTCTATCATATGAAGTGATGCTTTGTCAGGTCTGTCAGCAGGACAGCGGCTTCTAAAATGTTTGTTTTCTGAATGGAGTTTGGTTCGATCAGGGCTATGCTACGCTAACCTGTTCACAGTAAAGTACAACGACAGCTGGAATAAAGTTACAGACACATGTTTTCTGAACTCACCAGGTAGTTCAACCTCCTCGCTTCCTTTTCTCCCACTAATGTTTTATATAAATATGAAGTAGCAGTCCAGCAGAGCTAACGACGCTAACAGCAACAGTGGAGCCGGATGTGCACGGAAGCTGCTGAGAAGCTCCAGTGAAGATGAATCAAGTTGTAAAAAGCTAATTTAATAAAAGCAGTTAACTCTGAGCTCCTCCTGCGAGTAAACGGCGTAGCTGTCAGAGCAGAATCCAGACCGACTACGGAGTTTTATCCCGGCTCCGTCCTCGACTTCTCCTTTTAGATAGGCTATTGCGACTCAGCGTCATGTGACCTTCGCGCAACCCGACAGGAAATCGCGGCTCTACTTTGCATCGACTTTGTCTGTAAAGTCACACTTGACAGAATGACGTTTAATATTTAAATGTTTAGAACACGCACTCCAGTCGCTGGACCAAACACTCCTTTATCAGGAGCATTTCCTGCATTTAGAGGATGTTTAGTAAATGATTTCTACATCAGCTGCTTTTATTAGATTTTAATGTGTATTTTTTCAGTTCCTCTATGTTGCGTTTAAACTTTATATTTCCCTGTTGCTTTTATGTTTTATGTAAAACACTTTGAATTACCTTGCTGTTGAAATGTGCTGTACAAATAAACTTGCCCTGCACATCTTCCTGCCCCAATTTAAAATCTCTCTTTACTCGTGACTAGTGTTGTCGTCCAGACCGAGACCGAGACAAGACCAAGACCAGTTCCCCACATTACATGACACAGAATGAAATGTGGAACGAGATCAGAGGTACGTCTCAAACTGATCTGAAAGATCCACATACAAAGACTGAATTCACCGGTCGTTACCGGCACATGTTTAATTAGGGTCACTGGTTGCATTTGAAGCAAGAAGTTTTCCATCCAATCAAAGTTAAGATGTTAACAAATAAATCAGACGATGCAAAAGCAATTTATTGATATTCCCAAAGTTCTGGACTTGAAATAAAATCCAAACAAATGCAACCATCAAAAGGGGTCTTAAGACCGGTGTTGAGACCAAGGCCCAATCCCAACGTCCCCCCTCACAGACTTTGAGGCCCCTACTGTCAAATGGTCAAGTGCACGAGGGCCCTCTCGCGGACATTTTGAGCCCTTTTTAGATCCTTTTCGTAAGTCTGCATTTCTGCAGACTTTGCCTGAGGGAATTGCCCACAGTTCATAGCGGTATGACGTGAAACACGGGGGTTGCCGGGGGAAGCGAGAGAAACATCACTGCAAATCTGCGTTAAGAAAACAGTAAACAAACAAGCTGATGGTAACGTTTCTTAACTGAAGATGGACATGAAGTCAGAGGAAGCAGCCACCTCGTTACACACTATTTATTTTAGCTTCTGCTTAATGAGGCTGTTCGACCAACAACAGTGTTTTAATGATTGGTGACATGCAGCTCTCCTCCACTCTGCAGGGCGAGAAAGATCAGGCGAAAGCATCAAATAAAAAGCGTTTCAGGTAACGTGATAAAGAGCTGTCCCGTTCCTTCTCGAGCCCTTCCAGGTGACGTCGGTAAAGTCTGAGGGTTCAGGGCTCAGGGGGGACATTGGGATTGGGCCCAAGACTGGTCTCGAGTAGGGAGAACGGCTGGTGGGGGGGTAGGACCAGCTGAGGAGCACTCTAGGCAACTCGGAACTACAATGAGGTTGGAGTTTGGAGAAAAAACATGGACCCGACTGCACGAGAAGCAGCTGAATGACGCCACACAACTGCAGAGGCACATTGTAAACAGTAAAGCTTTCAGTAAAACCTGTTCTGTGTGATGTAGAAATATGTTGCCAGTGTTCTGAGCACACGAGGCCACTGCAGAGGGTCCAGGTCTGTGCAGACATTTCAACTGGGAAATCCTGACTTCGCGTGAGCGCACAGACTGACGCTTCGGCTGAACTCGGGACAAAGAAGTTTCTCTGTCTCTTCCTCGTGGCTGCTGCTGAAGTTAGAACCATGAAAACATCGTGTAAAACACAACAAACACTGAAAAAGTGTAAAGTGGTCTTTGGAACGTAAACCTGTGTGATGGTCTGATTGAGTTTCAGTACTTGTATGTGGGGATGCAGACTAGAGACACAGCGTCCCCGCACACGCCACGACCCGGTTTTACTTTCTGTTGATCAGAAGTTTATGTCCAAACAAATAATCACATAAAATGAGAACATCAGAAAATCCTTCACAAACAAAGAGAATCAGTCCGAGTCTGAAGCCGTCGTCAGCTGATGTGTTCATGATCCAGATGTAAACACTGGACCAGACTCAGTCTGGATTCTACCGGTCTGTCTGTTTCTCTCTCCCTGGTACTCGGACCTCTCCAGCCCGTCCAGGACTCTGGTGTACTCCAGGTGAGCCTGGTAGAACCTGCTGCTGTACTTCAGGCTGGATCTGACGTAGTTCAGGTATTCTGGAGCTCCGGGACAGACCACATTATCAGCCAGGACCACCGAGCCCCGAGCCAGCAGACCGCAGTCCTACAGGGAGGGAGGGGGGGTCAGAGGTCAGAACATAGAGCGGGTTCAGAGGTCAGGGGGGTTAAAGGTCAGGGGTCGTTACCTCCAGCAGCCTGATGTCTGGCAGGTAGTGGTCCTTCCAGTGGTCCAGGAAGACAAAGTCAAACGTCTGGATTCCAAACATGTCGGCCATCTTGGGAATCAGGTCAGCTGACTCACCTTCCAGCACGCACACCTGACGGAGTGACGTCAGCGATCGGTTATCAGATCAATAAACGTTCAATAGCTGAAATCCAAACTGATTCAGTCCTGTTTGTGTCTCCCGACCCGCGTCCTCTAACGCGCCCTGCCAACATGCACAGCTCAGCTTGAGAGCTCGGCGTTCACAGTTCTCATTCATTTGCACATGTGAATTCTGACCGCCCTGTAAATTAAGACATCTCCTCGAAAGCTCTTTCTCCAGCCTGTCCTCGCCTGAAAGACCGAGGTTTGAGTCCCGCTTCACAGGAAGTGTTTGAAGCGGAGCAGCACGATATGTCGTTTCAGCATCGTAATGCACAACGACGGCAGCTCCCGTGGAAGCTCACACTGTAAACGGTAAAACATAAACTAAAAGGCAAAATAAAGTTTTAAATTAAAATAATACAAACTCGTATCAAACAGTAAAACTTGTTCTGCATGTAGAAACATTTTGCCAGTGTCATTAAGTAGCTGGTTACAGTAAAGTCGTCTTCTCTAACCAAAGGTTATTCAGGAAAATGTTAAAAACGCCCAGAACTGTGAGAACATCAGGAAACGTAGCCTCCGACTCCTGCTGACTGAAGGACACACAGTCAACGAGGAACATCTGTTTATCACTTGTTTTTAATAAAATGGCCGTCCTTTTCATCAACACCGAGCGCACCGCCGAGGGTTTAACGGTGCAGAAACTTGCCAAAGAAACGTGTTTGTCACGGTCTGCCATGTTTATTGTTTGTACATTTGGCGTCGCACCCCTGCAACGCTCTGAGGTCGGAACAAACCACAGTAACATTTAAGAAGTGCAAGAAGGCTGCAACAAACTGCTTTCACCCCCTGGTATGAACGTGGAGAGCTCAGCAGCTGGAGCGAGTTCCAAACCAAAGATCTGTCAGTATTTTGTTGTATCTTATATATTAATATCTCGAGTTATTGTGATGAGATGTGAAGCGATTTTCAAGGTGGTCGTTTGAATGTCAGAATAATTTATGGACTATGTACGAATCAGTTCAAACGATTCAAACTCTCACCACATGTTCGTGCTTTCTTTGTCTTACCGGATGCAGCGACTCGTGCGCGACACGGCCGCGTGCGACGCATCGCTTTCACATGTGCCTGGTTTCAGCAAATTGCTCCAGTTGGTCTTTTGTGACCTGATGTCCCTTTTTTTCCAGCCGTTTTAATGTCCATAAAGGCTTTGCGTGTGGCCACAGCTGCAGCAGGGACTTACTGCTCTGCCTGCACTGTTGTAGCACTGATCACCAATGCAAGGTCGGTTTCTTCTTGATCAACGCGTGGCTACAGTACCGTCACATGCTGTGTCTCTGTGCTACAGGATGTTTTGACCTCTGACCTTGTCCTGCAGTCCCGCGTGCTGGATGACCTGTCGCGCCACATCAGCGTACTCCGGGTTCATCTCCACGCTAATCAGCTTTGTTTCTGGTGACAACAGCCTGGCGATGCGGACAGCAGAGTAGCCGCAGTACGTCCCCAACTCCAGCACTGTGGACGGGGAGGTTTCCATTACAACCGAGTCCAAGATGGCTCCTGGAAGACGAAGACGGAGAGAGACACGCGTTTAAAGCAACGCGCGCAGCTATATCCACGTATATATATCAGTGTGTATTACTGCGTGTGTGTACCTTTCTCGTCTCCCACGTTCATCGCCCACTCTGTGTGTTTACAGAAGCAGTCGACGGCCGCGATGACGCTGTCCGGATCCCCTCTGACTGCATTTACACAGACGGCCCGCAGGAGGCGCTGGGAGACAGACGGGCAGCTATAAACACAGACTGTCACTTTTTCACGGCTCCGGTTCCAGAATGAAATTGTTCATTTAATCCATTGACTTTACCAAAAATCCTTATATAAAGAGTTTCTAAGCTGTGAACCAATCCAGCTAAGATCCGAATCGTGACCGTGAAACAAACGCACAGCGCAGTGTCGCTTCTACGGGTTCCCCACGAGTGTGACGGGGAAGAACCGCTGGATCAGATATGGAAGGTAACTTTACTCGTTTCCTTTATTCAGCTATATACGCGTAGCTACCGTTATGCTAATATTACGTGATTAGTCAAAACGCAGCGTGTCAGAGAGGGAAATCATCGCACAGTTCAGTGCTAGCAGTAGCTAACGTGACAGCCGAGGGTTTTAAACATCCCCACGGTAACAGCGAGCTCCACCAATCCCAGGTGTCGCTGTTGCACTTTAAAGGTTCAGTGGCATCTAGTGGTGACGGTTGAGAATTGCAACCAGCGGCTCACGGTGCATTCAGGTGCTCCTCGGATGGTCCCGTTTCCGACTTCAGTGTGCGTTCATGTGCTCTTAAGCCTGAATGTGGAATCAACATGGACGCTGCTACAATGTGTTGGATTATCAGAGCGTTCCAACAACACGCAGACACCGACGATGTCTTATATCAATTTAATTTCTTTATTTTCTTTCTTTCCTTTATAGAGCACTTTTTAAAACCACCGTTACAAAGTTATAACATAAAAACATATATAAAAACAATACAAGAAACAAAAGTCACTTCTAAATATACATCAAATAAAACCAGGGAATGCTCTACGATACAAGTTTTAACAAGGGATTTAAAAGAGTTTACTGACTCAGCCGACCTAATTTCCTCAGGTAAATTGTTCCAGAGCCTCGGAGCCCTAACTGCAAAGGCTCTGTCCCCTCTCAGTTTCCGCCGGGTCTCTGGGACCACTAAAAGCCCTTTCTTGAGGATCTCAAGTTACGAGCTGGTATATAAGGTACTAGTAGGTCAGCAATATAGCAGGGGGCGAGAGACCATGTAAAGCCTTAAATGTAATCAGTAAAATCTTGAAATCAATTCTAAAACATACTGGGAGCCAGTGTAACGAAGCCAAAACAGGAGTGATAGGATCACATTTCTTGGTTCTAGTTAAAAGCCTGGCAGCTGAATTCTGGACATACTGTAGCCGAACAATAGATTTTCGATAAGAGAGACTGTTACAATAGTCCAAACGTGAAGAAATGAAAGCGTATTAAATGCTCTCAGTATCTTTAAAAGTTTAAAAAGGTCGCTTTTTAGAAATGTTTCTAAGATGATAAAAACATGATTGCACCAGCTTTCAATCCAGACACCAAGATTCCTCGCCACTGATCCTATAAACCAAGGCAAAAAGCTTTCAACAAATGGTCCTCTTTGAATATCTTTATATAATATAGAAAGTTTTTATTATTATTACAGTGTAAACCTTTAATATGTTTGTATACTGTTCTGTAAGAGCAGGAGAAGCTTCGGTGGCCGACACACTCTCCATTTCTCCAAATTTCTCTTCTCTTCTACTATTCATAGTTTTCACGTGACGTCACATTCCGAGGAAAACGCTCCCTCGGAGGGCAAAAAAGACGTTATTTCCTGCTGCCCGCCAACCAATAAGCAAGTGATGCACTGTTACTTTGCGTTTACTTGTTGCGGATGGCTGTCGTGCTTTCGGATTCACTAGGAGGAGACGAGCCGAAGCTGTGTTAGGTGAGGGATTCCCCAGGTGGGACGCAGTCGAGCGGCGGCAGGGGCCTGGCGGTTTTTAACATCAGAAATGCGGCAGCGGATGCTGTAACGTTAAATGGATCAGATATGGACAACACTTTCTTTTTCTTAAGTTTAAAGGTGATCCAAATAAAATCTGACTGCTTTTGCGGCGTCTCTACGGGGAGTCGCGGTGTTGGTCTGTTGTTTTGCCCTCCAGGTCACCTCACATGTCAATTATATCTCCATCTTCTTCTTGTACGCATTCAACGTAGTGATGAAAAACTCTCTGTAGAGCTGTGTGTCCGTTTTGGGCTACTGTAGAAACATGGCAGCGCAACATGGTGGCGCAACATGGCGGCGCCCCTGTGAGAGGAGTGTCTGTAGATAGAAATGTCTCATTGTAAGGTGATAAAAACACAACGGTTCATTATGTCAGGTCTTTACACACCTCTGGAAACTTAGTCATGGATCTTATGTTGCTGTCAATAGATCCTCAGAAATATTAGACACTGGACCTTTAAGGACTGAGGGTCTTAAAACAAGGTTAATATCACACAGACAGTATCTCACTCTCGTGGTGAATCTACTTCGGATGGTTGTGAAATTATAGGTCAAAATCAAAATCCCAGTTAGAGGCGGGCAGGCAGTCAGAGCTCACCTGCGGTCGCGTTGTTCCCCCCAGGAGGTCGAGCATCATCTCCAGCAGGACGTCGTGCCACAGCAGAGCCAGAGTGGAGTTACACTGAACCAGCCGGGGAATCAAACACCGACACAGAACATACAGAGCGACCAGGACCACCGACGCCGTGAGCAGAGACATGCTGAGAGAGAGAGACATCAGTATTAAAGGTAGTACTCGCAGCAGTATTACAGTATCAGTGGTATCAGTACCAGCTGCTGTGGTGACTTAGTTTCCTCTGCTCTCCTTTACGTCTCTAATTTAAACTGATAGTGAATCTGCAGGAGAGAGAAGTGCTGATCAGCGCGTTCTTTGTAATCCTGCTTCAGCCAATCATCTTCTTAATCCTACAGCTGTCAGTCCGTCTCTCTGCTCCTGATGGTTTAAAGACACCGAGTTCAGACTCGAGCGGCTGGGAGTCCAAACTTTGTCCAAACTCGGACGACCAAGCGGCTCAGCTTCAGCTCGCCTGTGTACTGTGACATCATCACCACTAAGAGAAACGCAGTAAAACATCCGTCTGTTATCAGATCTGTGATGTTTAATAAAGAACAGGCACCCTGCTCTGTTTGTTTTCATGTACTGATTAGTCTGTAAATGTGTTGGGATGTTTCTGGGCCTGTAACCCCCGGCCGGGGCGCTGGGTCACGGACGTATAAAGAGCTGCAGGTGTCACGGTTTGTTCTGTGTCTCTGCCCGCATCCTGTTTTATTTTGAAGCTGTCTGTGTCTGGCTTTGTTTCCTGTTTACAACAATCAGCCATAACATTATGACCACCTGCTGGTCCTTGTCAAAGTTGCTCAAATCGTCCTCACGCATTTTTCCTGCTTCTAACACATCAGCTGTGAGGACACCGTGTTGACGATGACACCTGCTGCCTGATATATCCCGCCTACTGACAGGTACACTGGTGAAGAGATAATCAGTGTTACTCACCTCCCCTGTCAGTGGTCATTAAGTTATGGCTGATCGGCAGATTATCCCTCAAGTGTTGCCCCTGTGGGATCTCCCTCCCTGCTCGTGTCTTTCTGTATATATTGTCATCATCTTCATTCTGTCCTCGCCAGTCAGTAGTTCGTCACTTTGTCGTGTGCGGCTGCTTGTCAGTTTGTACCACCTACACCTTCCTGACTTCTTGGATTACTTTCTGTTACTGTACTTTGAACCTTTCATGGCTAGTTGGATTTCCTGTGTTGTTTTTTTGTGGATTTCCTCACGTAGAGAGCCTACACTTATTCCAAAAGTGACTCTTCCTGTTTTAATAAATAACCCCTGAAGAGTGTCTGCTGTTCAGTCCTACACCTGTATCCCTGCCAGGGCTCACCTGTTCTGACAGCAGGTCTGTCCGATGGAGCTGCCCACCCACAGGACTTTCATCATCCTGAAGTTATTTCATCTTCTGTTTCAAACTCTGCAGTGACATCAGAGCCAAAGCGCTGCTGACATCACACAAAAGCTAAATTGTTAACTGTCAGGAAGGTATAACAACAAGAAAACATTAAGAAAGTGTAACAACACTGAAAGCTGATATGAACTTGCAAAACAATGCAGAAAATGCAGAAGAGCTGAATTTATATACCTGAAGAAGCTCAAATGCACTCTAAGAAAGTGGAAATATAGGCTACATGTATATATTTTATATACTGTACAGTTATAAACACCCTCTGTGTGGGTTTGTTCTTCAAAAAAAGGAAAATAAATAAACTGTGTGTATATATATATATATGCTATTAGTCCGTACTATTCCAATGCATTCACACTAATAATAAATAAAGTACCGGGGGAGACACGGACCTGGGGGCGCCGTGCTGTGACGTCACTCCCGGTACGGCGGGTGTCTCCGGTCAGGACTCACCGGAGGAGGACTGGAGCCGAGCGGAGCAGCGACATGGCTGCAGATTACTGGGAGCCAGAAAGATCCGAGACTCTGTCGGACTGAACCGAGCCAACGAAAACCCGGGACAAACACCCCTCCCCCTTCTCCGCCGGTGAGTCGTCCACCCCGCGGAGCTTCATGTGCGGCAGGGACACCGTTTATTACCGTTCTGACGGAGATGTCTTCAGAGATAAACCCGCTCCGCCTCCGCTGCTATTTATAACACGACATTTACTGCAGGAAATACACGGGTCCCGTCCTCACCGGACTTATGCGCGAACATGTAGCCAAGAGAGAAGACGCACGGAACATAGACGGTACCGCAGAGAACCACAGAGAACCGGAGAACAACATACAGACCGTATGCTAACTGTTAGCTGCTAGCTGGGGCTTTTAAACACAGAAGCATACATGTAGCTTTAACTGTTACTGACGTACTGTGACGTTACAACAACACCCGGCAGTGACGTAGCATAATACAGGTAAATAACAATCAGGTGTTAGCATGTTAGCTGTCAGGTAGATAACCTGTCAGTCAGTCAGGTGTTAGCGTGTTAGCTGTCAGGTAGATAACAGGTCAGTCAGTCAGGTGTTAGCGTGTTAGCTGTCAGGTAGATAACCTGTCAGTCAGTCAGGTGTTAGCGTGTTAGCGGTCAGGTAGATAACCTGTCAGTCAGTCAGGTGTTAGCGTGTTAGCTGTCAGGTAGATAACAGGTCAGTCAGTCAGGTGTTAGCGTGTTAGCGGTCAGGTAGGTAACCTGTCAGTCAGTCAGGTGTTAGCGTGTTAGCTGTCAGGTAGATAACCTGTCAGTCAGGTGTTAGCATGTTAGCGGTCAGGTAGGTAACCTGTCAGTCAGTCAGGTGTTAGCATGTTAGCTGTCAGGTAGATAACCTGTCAGTCAGTCAGGTGTTAGCATGTTAGCTATTGGGTAGATAACCAGTCAGTCAGGTGTTAGCATGTTAGCTATCGGGTAGATAACCTGTCAGTCAGTCAGTCAGGTGTTAGCATGTTAGCTGTCAGGTAGATAACCTGTCAGTCAGTCAGTCAGGTGTTAGCATGTTAGCTGTCAGGTAGATAACCTGTCAGTCAGTCAGTCAGGTGTTAGCATGTTAGCTGTCGGGTAGATAACCTGTCAGTCAGTCAGTCAGGTGTTAGCATGTTAGCCGTCAGGTAGATAACTTGTTTGTCAGGAGTTAGCGTGTTAGCTGTCGGGTAGATAACCTGTCAGTCAGTCAGGTGTTAGCGTGTTAGCTGTCGGGAGATAACCAGTCAGTCAGGTGTTAGCGTGTTAGCTGTCAGGTAGATAACTTGTTTGTCAGTCAGGAGTTAGCGTGTTAGCTGTCGGGTAGATAACCTGTTAGTCAGTCAGGTGTTAGCATGTTAGCTATCGGGTAGATAACCTGTCAGTCAGGTGTTAGCATGTTAGCTATCGGGTAGATAACCTGTCAGTCAGTCAGTCAGGTGTTAGCATGTTAGCTATCGGGTAGATAACCAGTCAGTCAGGTGTTAGCATGTTAGCTATCGGGTAGATAACCTGTCAGTCAGTCAGTCAGGTGTTAGCATGTTAGCTGTCAGGTATGTAACCTGTCAGTCAGGTGTTAGCATGTTAGCTGTCAGGTAGATAACCTGTCAGTCAGTCAGTCAGGTGTTAGCATGTTAGCTGTCAGGTAGATAACCAGTCAGTCAGGTGTTAGCATTTTGGCTGTCAGGTAGGTAACCTGTCAGTCAGTCAGGTGTTGGCGTGTTAGCTGTCGGGTAGATAACCTGTCAGTCAGTCAGTCAGGTGTTAGCATGTTAGCTATCGGGTAGATAACCTGTCAGTCAGTCAGTCAGTCAGGTGTTAGCATGTTAGCTGTCAGGTATGTAACCTGTCAGTCAGGTGTTAGCATGTTAGCTGTCAGGTAGGTAACCTGTCAGTCAGGTGTTAGCATGTTAGCTGTCAGGTAGGTAACCTGTCAGTCAGTCAGGTGTTAGCATGTTAGCTATCGGGTAGGTAACCTGTCAGTCAGTCAGGTGTTAGCATGTTAGCTGTCAGGTAGGTAACCTGTCAGTCAGTCAGGTGTTAGCATGTTAGCGGTCAGGTAGATAACCTGTTAGTCAGTCAGGTGTTAGCATGTTGGCTGTCAGGTAGGTAACCTGTCAGTCAGTCAGGTTTTAGCGTGTTAGCTGTCGGGTAGATAACCTGTCAGTCAGGTGTTAGCATGTTAGCTGTCAGGTAGGTAACCTGTCAGTCAGTCAGGTGTTAGCATGTTAGCTGTCAGGTAGATAACCAGTCAGTCAGGTGTTAGCATGTTAGCTATCGGGTAGATAACCTGTCAGTCAGTCAGGTGTTAGCATGTTAGCGGTCAGGTAGGTAACCTGTCAGTCAGTCAGGTGTTAGCATGTTAGCTGTCGGGTAGATAACAGGTCAGTCAGTCAGGTGTTAGCATGTTAGCTGTCGGGTAGATAACCTGTCAGTCAGTCAGTCAGGTGTTAGCATGTTAGCTGTCAGGTATGTAACCTGTCAGTCAGGTGTTAGCATGTTAGCTGTCAGGTAGGTAACCTGTCAGTCAGGTGTTAGCATGTTAGCTGTCAGGTAGGTAACCTGTCAGTCAGTCAGGTGTTAGCATGTTAGCTATCGGGTAGGTAACCTGTCAGTCAGTCAGGTGTTAGCATGTTAGCTGTCAGGTAGGTAACCTGTCAGTCAGTCAGGTGTTAGCATGTTAGCGGTCAGGTAGATAACCTGTTAGTCAGTCAGGTGTTAGCATGTTGGCTGTCAGGTAGGTAACCTGTCAGTCAGTCAGGTTTTAGCGTGTTAGCTGTCGGGTAGATAACCTGTCAGTCAGTCAGTCAGGTGTTAGCATGTTAGCTGTCAGGTAGATAACCTGTCAGTCAGGTGTTAGCATGTTAGCTGTCAGGTAGGTAACCTGTCAGTCAGTCAGGTGTTAGCATGTTAGCTGTCAGGTAGATAACCAGTCAGTCAGGTGTTAGCATGTTAGCTATCGGGTAGATAACCTGTCAGTCAGTCAGGTGTTAGCATGTTAGCGGTCAGGTAGGTAACCTGTCAGTCAGTCAGGTGTTAGCATGTTAGCTGTCGGGTAGATAACCTGTCAGTCAGTCAGGTGTGAGCATGTTAGCTCGCAGGTAGGTAACCTGTCAGTCAGTCAGTCAGTCAGTCAGATGTTAGCATGTTAGCGGTCAGGTAGGTAACCTGTCAGTCAGTCAGGTGTTAGCGTGTTAGCTTTCAGGTAGATAACCAGTCAGTCAGGTGTTAGCATCTTAGCTATCGGGTAGGTAACCAGTCAGTCAGTCAGGTGTTAGCATGTTAGCGGTCAGGTAGATAACCTGTCAGTCAGTCAGGTGTTAGCATGTTAGCTCGCAGGTAGATAACCAGTCAGTCAGGTGTTAGCGTGTTAGCTGTCGGGTAGATAACTTGTTTGTCAGTCAGGAGTTAGCATGTTAGCTGTCGGGTAGATAACCTGTTAGTCAGTCAGGTGTTAGCATGTTAGCGGTCAGGTAGGTAATCTGTCAGTCAGTCAGGTGTTAGCATGTTAGCTGTCAGGTAGATAACCTGTCAGTCAGTCAGTCAGGTTTTAGCATGTTAGCTGTCGGGTAGATAACCAGTCAGTCAGGTGTTAGCATGTTAGCTGTCGGGTAGATAACCTGTCAGTCAGTCATTCAGGTGTTAGCATGTTAGCTGTCGGGTAGATAACCAGTCAGTCAGGTGTTAGCATGTTAGCTGTCGGGTAGATAACCTGTCAGTCAATCTATTATTAAACTAGACAGGACTCTGCGGTCAGGTTAGCAACGATTAGCAACATCCGATTAGGCTTTCGAAATAAAACGTTAACGTTGCAAAACATTTTGAACGGCATGATGTTAAAGTTGTGAAACGTCGCAGTTTGGTTAGGTTTAGGCACCAAAAGTACAAGGTTAGGGTTAGGAAAAAGTCGTGGTTAGGGTGAAAATAACCATGTACGTTCAGTAACGTTACTTGCGTAACTTACGCAGTTTACTCAACCTATGTAACTTAAATAAGAATATTTAATGTTGACTTTTTGTTTCACACGGGACACGAACCCCGGTCTCCTGGTTCAAAGTCGTGGGTTCTGGCCCTCCAGCCACCTCCTTACTCAGTCCTTCCTCTTAAATATCATGGACCTGCCTTTACCGTCAGGACGCTACAGGGCTTCCTCTACTGTGTTGAGCGGTGACGCTACAGGGATCCCCAGTGCGTTACAAACTGACGCCGATGGGTCTTGTCCGTGCGTCCATATGTGACGAGTCTGGGAGTGAGAAGAAATTCACTTGTGTTTTTTTTGGGGCGATTTTATAAAACTGCCGAATAAGAAATTCACTAGAGCAGACAGATAATTGTTTGTTCAGTCAACTCACATTCAGTTCTAACATACGCAAACCTGCCACACTAGACGTTCCAACAGACGCCTGTAAACGGTATCGTATGAAGTTGCATGGAACTCTCCTCCAGCTCAGATCCTAAAGCACGCAGTGAAGCAAGCTTTGAGAAACAGCCCTGAGCTGCAGCCACACTTTTTAATATGGAGCGCTATCATTAGCTATACTAATATGTTGTGTTGTGCAGGAAGAATATTGTTAGTTATTATTCTCTTTATGTTTTTAAAATCACGCGATAGTTTTTAATCTGTTGTTTTTTTATCTGGAGGAGTAGCTGATTAGGTAATTTGGGATCCTAATAAAATCTGGTGGGCGAGCATGTGCTGTGCCTCCTGCACGTTGACCTGCAGTGGGAAATAAACACCGACCAGAACGAGCTGATCTAAGGCTGCGTTCACTCTGCAGGCCCATATCAGACTCCAGTGTGCGCCGCCCACGTGTGCAGAAGAATAATACGATGTCACACGCAGCACGTTGTCGTATGGAGGTAAACAAGGAGGCCACAAAGCTTAGCTCATACTTGCTAACCCTTCTGATTTTCTCAGGAGGCTGCTGTTTCTCATTAGGGTCCCTCTCCCGGTTTTCTCCCGGGGTCACAATTCACCCGATTTATGACTTCTGTCCTTTTTATTACATTCATTACAGTTTCTGGCGCTACATTTAGCCCTCTCTCTCTCCTGTTTCCGCCCAGACAAGTAGCACGCACTGTGACGAAGGTCGCTGTAGAGTGACGTCAGAGTTGCATGAATTCTAATCTGTCCAGACTGAGGTCGCATTTCAAACAATCAGACCTGTGTCTTATGTGGGCCGCATAGTAAAAGCTGTGAAAGATCAGATCCCATGGGACCCGGGCTGTTCACACTGTTATAATCAAATCAGATCTGCGTCAGATGTCAGCAGAAAGTAAAATTTGGGTCACTTTGGCAGTCTGATCGCAGCCTAAGTCATTTGGGGGAGAGTAGAAGTGTTATATATTTCAGATCAGGAGAATAACATCATTACAGCAGCAGTGCAATCTGCTTTGAAGAGTCCTGTATGGATCCACAGCAACGTCTCCGAGAAGCAAAATACTCTCTGTTTGTCCCCCCGGTGGCAGAAGTTGACGTTGTACAGAAATATTCCCGGTTATTCCACTGATGTCAGCAGAAAAGTGGGAAATAAGTCCGCTGGTGTCTCCCTGATGTTCATGTGCTCTTCTATCTATTTTTTCTAGTGCTTGAAGTCATTGTAGAATATCGAAATATTTCTATTTCAACCGCCGCAGCTTTTCTAGCCTGTACGGCGCTGGTTTAGCGACCCAGAATCATCTCACATGACGCTACTCAGCCAATCAAATGTGTGCATTGCGACTCGAGTCAGTGAGACACAAAGCCTGTGTGACAGGGAGGAGACTCAGAGTCAGAGCTGTCCGTTCAAGAGAGAGCTTTAAATAAAGAATGGACTCCTACATGTTCATTCTTCCCACCGGCAGACCGAGGTGATTATATAAAGCAGCAATGCGAAGCGCCGCTAACATTATGAGACAAAGTACAGAGCAAACATCAGAGAAAACTGACCCTGGATCTGCCATGAATGATCCAATCACATCTCTGCAGACACCCGGTGAGACCGCCACTGTCGCCTCTTATAAACTCGTTGTTACTGTCTCTTTGTGGTCAAACCAGCGTTTGGTTTATTGATGCTCAAGTGTAGTATTTATTGAAAGTATTTAGCTGTTTCTCTCCCACGCTGGGATGAACAGTGAGTCCTGTAGATGCAGAATAAATACCGGCCTGCAGTTGGAGTAGGGATGTCACAAGAACCAAGGCACCAAGTCGATACCAAAATTCTCAAAACATGAAGGTACCCGTTTTTCTACAGTGCCATAGGTAACGGGGACTGAAAACATGGAAGATGGCGCCAAGTTCAGTTGTATCAACAACTCCTGCAGGGTTATTAATTAGATTTTCAGTGTTCCAAAGTTTCCATTCAAATACCCATTCAGGTATTATGGGGTTTTCAGCAGAGCAACAATTAATAGATTCGTTTTCAAGTATTAAATTAATCATCAGGTATTTTGATAATCTCAAACGAAATAAAGTAATAAATGATATTTTTTGGAGACCAAACAACTAATCGATGAGTCCAGAAAATTATCGACAGATAATCCCAGATGTTTTATTAACAATGGACAAAGATTCACTTGTAGCTAGGGGTGTCACCAGAGGCCCCACGATACGATATTATCGCGATACTTACGTCACGATACAATATTATTGCGATTTTAAAAATATTGCGATATATTGCAATTTATTACCTTTTTTCCAACTTCAAATTGTGTCCCCAAAGGAAAACTCTTTTTCTAGTGGACTTCAAAAACAACAGATTTTATTATTATACTACCAAAACGTAAAATTCTCGTGGATAATTTAAATAGCAAAACATTGATACTTGACCTCCTTGTATCGATAAAATGTTGGCATGGAAAACATCGCGACACTCTGCTGTATCGATGTTTCATAGTGTTTATGTGATACTTATAGATCATGTATTTCAGTACTCTAGCCTTTAACCCCCTGTGTTTTTACCTGTACAGGTGTGGTCTCCAGGCTGGCTGCCCCGCCCCCCTCAGCGTCACGCCCCCCCCTGCCCCCCCGGCCCCCCCTCATGGAGAGGATGAGGAAGATCAAACGGCAGCTGTCACTCACTCTGGGAAGGGGAGGGGCCGGGGGAGGCGACAGGACGCTGAGTGACAACAACAGCCAGGAAGTGACATCACACAGTGACTCAGGTAACACATACGCACACAGACCTGTAAGCTCCTGCAGGTGTGTCAGTAGGTAGGTGAATGTGAATATTGATCCAAAATCAGGTTCTTTCTAGAAACCTAAAAACACGGTCCCTCACAGGACCTGAACCTGGTCCTGGTCCCAGATTGGACCTGCAGAGACTTGAGATGCACTAATCGATCGGTCAGTGCATCTCTAGCAGAGACCAGAGCTAACTGTGTGTTCAGGAGATCCTCATTTTAGTCAGAAATCTTACAGTTTACCAGTAAAACTGAGGCCAGCCTCACAAGTTGTGTTTTCATTTACTCAGTCATACAGACAACGAAGAGTTCTGTGCATCTGACCCTTCCTGACTCGTGGTCAGGAGAGGAACAAGCATGACGAAGTCGTGACCTTCTTGTGGTGAGGCGACACTAATGAGTGAGCCACCGTGCTGCCACAAACTGGGACCAGTCCCATTGTTAAACCAGGAAAGCTCTCTGTGTTACACTGTGACCAGTTTTAGTGTTAAACCGGGACCAGTTCCACTTTTAAAGCGGGACCAGTCCCGTTGTTAAACCAGGACCATGTCCACTGCTAAACCAGGACAGCTCCCTGTGTTACACTGTGACCAGTTCTGGTGTTAAACCGGGATCAGTTCCACTTTTAAACTGGGACTAGTTCCACTGTTAAACCAGGACCAGTTCTAGTGTTAAACTGGGACCAGTCCCATTGTTAAACCAGGACCATGTCCACTGCTAAACCAGGACAGTTCCCTGTGATACACTGTGACCAGTTCTGGTGTTAAACCGGGATCAGTTCCACTTTTAAACTGGGACTAGTTCCACTGTTAAACCGGGACCAGTTCTAGTGTTAAACCAGGACCAGGTCTACTGTTAAACTAGGACAGCTCTCTGTGTTACACTGTGACCAGTTTTAGTGTTAAACCGGGACCAGTTCCACTTTTAAACTGGGACCAGTCCTGTTGTAAAACCAGGACCAGGTCTACTGTTAAACTAGGACCAGGTCTACTGTTAAACTAGGACCAGGTCTACTGTTAAACTAGGACAGCTCCCTGTGTTACACTGTGACCAGTTCTGGTGTTAAACCAGGAACAGTTCTAGTGTTAAACCAGGACTAGTTCCACTTTTAAAGCGGGACCAGTCCCGTTGTTAAACCAGGACCATGTCCACTGCTAAACCAGGACAGCTCCCTGTGTTACACTGTGACCAGTTCTGGTGTTAAACCGGGATCAGTTCCACTTTTAAACTGGGACTAGTTCCACTGTTAAACCGGGACCAGTTCTAGTGTTAAACCAGGACCAGTTCTAGTGTTAAACTGGGACCAGTCCCGTTGTTAAACCAGGACCATGTCCACTGCTAAACCAGGACAGTTCCCTGTGATACACTGTGACCAGTTCCACTGTTAAACCGGGACCAGTTCTAGTGTTAAACCAGGACCAGGTCTACTCTTAAACTAGGACAGCTCTCTGTGTTACACTGTGACCAGTTTTAGTGTTAAACCGGGACCAGTTCCACTTTTAAACTGGGACCAGTCCTGTTGTAAAACCAGGACCAGGTCTACTGTTAAACTAGGACCAGGTCTACTGTTAAACTAGGACAGCTCCCTGTGTTACACTGTGACCAGTTCTGGTGTTAAACCAGGAACAGTTCTAGTGTTAAACCAGGACTAGTTCCACTTTTAAAGCGGGACCAGTCCCGTTGTTAAACCAGGACCATGTCCACTGCTAAACCAGGACAGCTCCCTGTGTTACACTGTGACCAGTTCTAGTGTTAAACCGGGATCAGTTCCACTTTCAAACTGGGACTAGTTCCACTGTTAAACCAGGACCAGTTCTAGTGTTAAACCAGGACCAGTTCTAGTGTTAAACTGGGACCAGTCCCGTTGTTAAACCAGGACCATGTCCACTGCTAAACCAGGACAGTTCCCTGTGATACACTGTGACCAGTTCTGGTGTTAAACCGGGATCAGTTCCACTTTTAAACTGGGACTAGTTCCACTGTTAAACCGGGACCAGTTCTAGTGTTAAACCAGGACCAGGTCTACTGTTAAACTAGGACAGCTCTCTGTGTTACACTGTGACCAGTTTTAGTGTTAAACCGGGACCAGTTCCACTTTTAAACTGGGACCAGTCCTGTTGTAAAACCAGGACCAGGTCTACTGTTAAACTAGGACCAGGTCTACTGTTAAACTAGGACAGCTCCCTGTGTTACACTGTGACCAGTTCTGGTGTTAAACCAGGAACAGTTCTAGTGTTAAACCAGGACTAGTTCCACTTTTAAAGCGGGACCAGTCCCGTTGTTAAACCAGGACCATGTCCACTGCTAAACCAGGACAGCTCCCTGTGTTACACTGTGACCAGTTCTAGTGTTAAACCGGGATCAGTTCCACTTTCAAACTGGGACTAGTTCTAGTGTTAAACCGGGACCAGTTCTAGTGTTAAACCGGGACCAGTTCTAGTGTTAAACCAGGACCAGTTCTAGTGTTAAACCGGGACCAGTTCCATTGTTAAACGGGGACTAGTTCCACTTTTAAAGCGGTACCCTGTCCACTGAAAAACTGGGTCCAGTACCAATGTTAAACAGCCCCCTCATTGCCACCACTGAGGAGCTCTTGAGCTTGGCACTGAACAGCCGACTGCTCCAGTTGTTCAGGACTGGGCAGCCTCAGGTGTGAATGTGGAGCTGTGTGAGTTCTGCTGTCTGCCTGACTCCTCCCTCTGATCTGATTGGTTGGTTGGCTCTATGATTTAGATTTGTTGTCTGTTGGAACTGTCAATCAATCAGTTAATTGATCTGCTGCTCTGATCTGATGACACGTTTATTTTATTTTCATTCTTGTTTTTTCTTCTCTTTTTTCGTTGGAATCAACCAATCAACATCCTCCATCATCCCTCCACCAATCCTCTATCCCGCCATAATCCCTCCACCAATCCTCCATAATCCCTCCACCAATCCTCTATCCCACCATAATCCCTCCACCAATCCTCCATAATCCCTCCACCAATCCTCCATCATCCCTCCACCAATCCTCTATCCCGCCATAATCCCTCCACCAATCCTCCATAATCCCTCCACCAATCCTCTATCCCGCCATAATCCCTCCACCAATCCTCCATAATCCCTCCACCAATCCTCCATAATCCCTCCACCAATACTCCATCATCCCTCCACCAATCCTCTATCCCGCCATCATCCCTCCACCAATCCTCCATCATCCCTCCACCAATCCTCCATCATCCCTCCACCAATCCTCCATCATCCCTCCACCAATCCTCTATCCTGCCATCATCCCTCCACCAATCCTCTATCCTGCCATAATCCCTCCACCAATCCTCCATAATCCCTCCACCAATCCTCCATAATCCCTCCACCAATACTCCATAATCCCTCCACCAATCCTCCATCATCCCTCCACCAATCCTCCAAAATCCTCTATCCCTCCATCATCCCTCCACTAATCCTCCACAATCCTTCATCCCTCCACAATCCTCTATCCCACCATCATCCCTCCACCAATCCTCCACAATCCTTCATCCCTCCACAATCCTCTATCCCACCATCATCCCTCCACCAATCCTCCACAATCCTCTATCCCACCATCATCCCTCCACCAATCCTCCATAATCCTCTATCCCTCCATCATCCTCTATCCCACCATCATCCCTCCACCAATCCTCCATCATCCTCTATCCCGCCATCATCCCTCCACCAATCCTCCATCATCCCTCCACCAATCCTCCATCATCCCTCCACCATCCCTCCACCAATCCTCCATCATCCCTCCACCAATCCTCCATCATCCTTCCACCAATACTCCATCATCCCTCCACCAATCCTCTATCCCACCATCATCCCTCCACTAATCCTCCACAATCCTCTATCCCACCATCATCCCTCCACCAATCCTCCATAATCCTCTATCCCTCCATCATCCTCTATCCCACCATCATCCCTCCACCAATCCTCCATCATCCTCTATCCCGCCATCATCCCTCCACCAATCCTCCATCATCCCTCCACCAATCCTCCATCATCCCTCCACCATCCCTCCACCAATCCTCCATCATCCCTCCACCAATCCTCCATCATCCCTCCACCAATCCTCCATCATCCCTCCACCAATCCTCCATCATCCTTCCACCAATACTCCATCATCCCTCCACCAATCCTCTATCATCCCTCCACCAATCCTCCATCATCCCTCCACCATCCCTCCACCAATCCTCCATCATCCCTCCACCAATCCTCTATCCCACCATCATCCCTCCACTAATCCTCCACAATCCTCTATCCCACCATCATCCCTCCACTAATCCTCCACAATCCTCTATCCCACCATCATCCCTCCACCAATCCTCCATAATCCTCTATCCCTCCATCATCCTCTATCCCACCATCATCCCTCCACCAATCCTCCATCATCCCTCCACTAATCCTCCACAATCCTTCATCCCTCCACTAATCCTCCACAATCCTCTATCCCACCATCATCCCTCCACCAATCCTCCATAATCCTCTATCCCTCCATCATCCTCTATCCCAACATCATCACTCCATCAATCCTCCATAATCCTCTATCCCTCCATCATCCCTCCATAATTTGTCCACCACTTCATCACCCCTCGACACCTTTATCCTCCATAATCCCTCCTTCCTTCATGTCTCCATCACTCCCCCCCGATCAGAGGTGGTGTCTCTTCGTGGTTCTTCTGGAAGTTTGAAGGTTCGAGGTTCCTCCTCTTCAGTTCAGTCTCTTCTTCAGTCGTACAGCAGGAAACCTCGAGGCCTCGGACGCAGCCTGAGCTCCTACCTGAACCACACAGCACGACTGGGTACTAATACTGCAAATACACGTACAAATACTGCACTACATGAACCCCACAGCATGACTGGGTACTAATACTGCAAATACACGTACAAATACTGCACTACATGAACCACACAGCATGACTGGGTACTAATACTGCAAATACACGTACAAATACTGCACTACATGAACCGCACGGCACGACTGGGTACTAATACTGCAAATACACGTACAAATACTGCACTACATGAACCGCACGGCACGACTGGGTACTAATACTGCAAATACACGTACAAATACTGCACTACATGAACCGCACGGCACGACTGGGTACTAATACTGCAAACTACCTGCATCATATTTCCACACTGGATACTAATACTATAATCATGTAGTATTTGATTCATGTAGGTTGTGGCTGTAGTTACATGTACTCTGCGTGTGTATTACTGTGTGTGACTGTGTACATGTGTGTATTTTCAGAGATCGTCCACGAGGATGTGAAGATGAATTCAGATGGAGAAAGTGATCCGGCTTCTTCTTCAGACGACGTTCAGAGTCCAGTTAGAGTCAGACTGAGAAACAAGAAGATCTCTACTGAGGTACGCACTGTGGTTCAGGAGGTAGATCGGGTCCTACGCTGACCGCGGGGTCGGCGGCTCGATCTCCACCTCCTCCTGTGCACATGTCCAAGTGTCTGTGGTCACTGAACTGCTCATGATGGTTAACCAGCACCCTGCATGGTAGGAGCTTCACTTGAAAGATATTTAATTAGTTAAATGGTTTAATTAGGGTTGGGGGGGACAAAATTAATTGTGACTAGTCGGATAAATAATTAATATAATATAAATAATAAAGCAGATTAGTCGACTACGAAAATAGTCATTAGCTGCAGCCCTACAAACAGGCTAATCGATCCGTAAACATCAAACATCTGAGATTCACGATTTCATCTCTTGATTCTCTTCTGGACTGAACCGTTTGGTGTGTGTTCTTAAGCTTCAAATATAAAAAAGCGGTTAAATCTTTGTCTGTGGTATCCCACACTTTCGAAGGTCATCAGTTCTAAGAAGGGCAGGACTGCCGGGTCTTTGTAGGGACTCCATTCGGGGCCAGGTGCTTGGAGGACTTGCATTGAGCCGCTGACATGGTGGATCAGCGGCACATCTAGTGGTGTTATTTCCTTCTTTGTAAAGATCTGTAGAAATCTTTTTATAGGATCCTGCTGGAAAGCGTTTTCTTCTTCCCTCACAGTAACAAGTCGTGTCTTTAGTTCTGCCTGTGAGACGCTGATTCCTTCTCTTTCTTCCATGTTTCTTCTCTTTGATGAGGACTTCTATCTCGCTCTGCCTCCTTGATTTGGACTGAACCTTTCCGGTCCGTTCTGCTAGATGAGTTAGTCCTTTGTTCGGTTCTCTTCTCCATCGTGTCCTTTAGACTGCTGAGGAATCACACAGGTCCTCATTGACCTCTGCCCGGTCTTTCTTGTTACTGGTTTCACAAAAGCCCTTTTCGCCTGAAGCTTCTTTTCACTTGACTGATTCGCACTTCCCCTAAAGAAATATTGGTCGATGCACGGCGCCGGTTCTGCCCGGGTGCATCTTTAAACCTCGATACAACTTTGAGTCTGTTGGTCCAAAGTCCTGCTGGGATCTACAACTGGCATATTTGTCCTTGAGTCATCTGGTGACCCTGCTTTTTGAAATGTTCCGAATTAATTAGAATATTTCTCTTCGGTTGTTTTGTGTTCACGCTGCAATTTTGTAAAGCGCACCAAATCACATACCCTTTCTTACGCCAATACGTCACTACCTCATATGTGCAAGTCTCGCTTTGCATTGTGGGACAGCTCCATGGCATCAACAATGCAAAAAGGAGTCGTGGGTTGACTTGGTGCTGCGAGGAGGTGACACGCCTCGTGACATTATTTCCCAGATGTTGGACGCCGCACAGGAACAGTGAAGTTTAAAATGGTTAATGAGCAAATGAAAGAGAAGGGCTGCGAACGCTCTGAAGCAGCGAAGCCAAAACAAACAGAGAAACGCTGCTTAAGCTCCATGTTGACAGGCGATGTTCTGGCTTTGGTTTCCAGGCAGCACTTTAATTTGGTCCAGTTCCTTGGTCAGTTGTGTTCTCGCTCTACACGAACCGCTCCAGCCCACCTCTTCTAGGCGCTCTCGCCTCGGTTGTGTTTTTCCGGATCAGAGTGTGATTGTTGTTTAATGAAGGTGTTTTTTTCTCTCTCTCTCTCTCTCTCGTGTTTTCAGGACATTAACAAGCGTCTCTCGCTACCAGCAGACATTCGTCTTCCAGACGGTTACCTGGAGAAATTTAATGTGATTGGTCCAGCTCTGTTTGAGCAGCCAATCAGCAGACGGCTGCGCAGAGTGTCTCTGGTACGTCTGCCTGTTTCTTATGTTGGAGCTTCATACTTTTTATTGTACATTATATTAACCCTCTCTGTCTGTCTCTTTGTGTCTGCAGTCAGAGATCGGTTTTGGGAAACTGGAGACATACATCAAACTGGACAAACTGGGAGAGGTGAGGACACACCTGTGTTTCCGGTTTAAATACGGCAGCTGAAGTGGGGCTGCATGGGGGCGAAAGCTCCAGAAAGATTTGTGCTCAGCTGGTCTCTGTCCTCCTGTCTGTCTGCAGGGGACCTATGCCACAGTGTATAAAGGTCGCAGTAAACTGACCGATAACCTCGTGGCTCTGAAGGAAATCCGCCTGGAACATGAAGAAGGAGCTCCGTGTACTGCTATCAGAGAAGGTACTACAGTACTAGGGGTGTAACGGTACACAAAAATCTCAGTTTGGTACGTACTTCGGTTTTGAAGTCACGGTTTATTTTCAGTACATTAAGGGGAAAAAATGCAAACATTACATTTTTGCTGGTTTATTATGAAGTTTTGTAAACATCCAAATTAGTTTACAATTTTTTAAACAAACTTAAACCAAATTACACATAATAAATAAATTATATAAAATTAAAAAGAATAAGAAATAAAATACTGCTGCAAACTACTACCACTAAATAAAATAGAGCTAATAAAATATCTTGTAACGGACCGGATGAGTCCTAGTTGGTATTTTTGTTAAGTCAGAATGTCACTAGTGAGGTTGTTCTAGTCAGCTAAGCAGAGCTGTTTACAGTAATCACTGTGTTTTCCAATGTTCCAGGATGTCGGTGAACGTGCGATATGTTCAGAAGCCTGTCAATCAGCTGTGTTCGTACCTGTGATTGGCAGAGAGTTAAGGGAGGATAGTTGTTATTGTTCCTGCTAGGCTGAAGGGAGGGTGCGTGAGCCAAGGGGGGAGGGACAGAGAGTTGAGGGGGAGAAGTTGGCGTGTGGCGCCCGGTGACGGCAGAGTTGTGTCGGGGTTGGCACTGGACATGATGCTCAAGTCGCTCAAGTAAATCCAGCTGCAGCCTGCAGACCTGACGGAAGTTGAACTTAACGTAACGCTGTTCTGTCATTAAATTCTCAGTAATGTTGTAAAGTTTTAAATCCAGACACATCTGGCTCGTGATGTAACCTTACAGAATATTCTTGCTTTGTGAAACTTAAAATCACTTTGGAACAAATAAAATATACAACAACAACAGTATGAATTGAAACATTGCTTATTATTATCATTACGCTATTATAAATAAATATTTACAGTATTAATATATATAATAAAATTATATAATTATAGTATAGACTAAATATTCACGCATAATGTTCACTGATTGGTACGTTGGCTTTTTTTTTTCAACGGCTCTGCGTGGGCCGAACGGCCGAGATAAACGTGGGACGAACCATATATGGAAGTTCAACTTCTGTCAACTTCTGTCACGTTTGTCACGTTTGTCTGCGGGCTGCAGCTGGACTCTTCTCAAATCGCTAGTTAGCAAGGGGCTGGGCTAAAGCGTGCTGCTGGTGTAATATGTCCGTGTGGAAACTCGGATTTTACGTATGTTCCACACACAAAACAAGCCTAATATATGACGTTCAGTGTTTCCCACACAGAGGCTTTTTCTTGGGCGGTCTTTAAATTTGGCGACCCATTTAAAAATCGTTCTTGATTGCGGCACAGCGCATATTCGCTCAGCACATTCTCTCTCTCTCTCTCTCTCTCTCTCTCTCTCTCTCTCTCTCTCTCTCTCTCTCTCTCTCTCTCTCTCTCTCTCTCTCTCTCTCTCTCTCTCTCTCTCTCTCTCTCTCTCTCTCTCTCTCTCTCTCTCTCTCTCTTGCAAACACAGAAAACAGACCCGTCTGTGAATTAAATGGTTGGTATCATAAACACCGCTGCACAAATCTGTCCAACACAACGCTGTCAATGTCGGAGACCCGTCTTCAAAACAGTTATTAGCGAGCATGTAAGGAGCCCAGCTAATAAGGAGAGCCATGTTAACTTTGGAAAACAGCTGGCGAATAAATCGTATAACTGGTAGGCTACAGGTGCGTTTGAGATATATATTAGTGATTATCGTTCATAAAATATATACTGATCATTTATCAGAATTGATGAACCCCACAAAGAATAGTATAGCCTTTAAAAGCAGCACCTTAATGTATTTTCCTTCAATTCTCGGCAGGCGTGCAAAATTCGGCATAACACCTGTGACAGTCGACTGCTTGGCGAGCAGATCTGTCACACGAGGATGACATCAGCATGGATCTGTAACTCCATGACTGTTTGAAACGGGTCAGATGAGCTGTAGAATTACCACCATCAGCTAATCGCGTTCTTTCAAATCGCAGTTTCAGCCCTAGTATAAATGTGTGTTTGTGTGTTAATGTGTGTGTTTTCTCCATCAGTGTCTCTGTTGAAGGATCTGAAACACGCCAACATCGTCACGCTTCATGACATCATCCATACGCAGAAATCCCTCACACTGGTGTTTGAGTATCTGGTGAGACACACACACACACACACACACACACACACGCCTTGATATTGGGTGTATTCAGCCTTTAATCATGTTTCTTGTCTGTTTCAGGACAAAGATCTGAAACAGTATCTGGACGACTGTGGAAACACCATCCACGTTCACAACGTCAAAGTGAGAAAACTCTTCGATTCAGTTCAATTCAGTGGCGCTCTGTCGGCAGAGAAACAGACGTTTACAGCGAGTCATTCATTCCAAAGTATCCGTCAACACTGCTGATACTGCTGCTTGTATTTATACTGCACTTCATACACATTTAGGTTTCACATCACTGACTGCTCACTTGCTGCGGAGCTGTGTCTGTTAATCTGAGCTGCAGACCAAACACATGCTAGGAGCCTGGCAGGATGCTCTGCCTGAGAAGACCGCTTCAGGGGAAATAAATCCCCCATAAATAAAGTTTGTGACGTCTGAACAGCAGCTCACCTGTGATTCTCTCTCCTCAGCTCTTTCTGTTCCAGTTGCTACGAGGCTTGTCGTACTGTCATCGGAGGAAAGTTCTCCACAGAGACCTGAAACCCCAAAACCTGCTGATCAACGAGCGAGGAGAGCTTAAACTGGCAGACTTTGGTGAGTGTGCTGCTGGTTTTAATCGACATCCTAACACGAGCATTAAAGTTTCTCTACTTCAGATGATGAGAGATTAAGTTGAAGAGGTTGTATTCTGCTCATTTTCAGCTTCAAAATCTTATTTAGGGGTTGAACCAGAACAGGTTTGCACATTGCTGCAGCTCCTCTCTTCAGCCTGTGTTGAAGGCTTCGTTTTAGCTGTGGAGTGAAACATCTTGTCTCTAAATCAGGGGTTCTTAATCTTTCTGACAGTCCGACCCCATTTTGAAGTGGAACATATTTCGCGAACCTACAAAGTGCTTTCTGTCTGATCGGGGCCTGATTATTCTTTGTCGTTTTATAGCGGTTGGCATCACCGCCACCTGCTGGATTAAACAGTTGAAAATATTTACAGTGGCCACCCAAAGTGATCTAGTTGTTTTTAAGTCATTTTATTTCTATTTTTGTGTCTATAGCAGCATTCTCACGACCAGTTCAGTTCAGAGCAGAGGGAGATGGGAACTCCCTTTGGGCTTTTTCTCTTTGCAAACCTGTTACAGCATCAAAAAGAGATATAACTCAATAAAGGAGAGGGAAAAAGCCAAAAAGCAGAATACCACCTCTTTAATGTAGCTCGCTCACGGGGATTCCTCTGCGCTACATCAGGAAGATCTGGCCCTCACTCACTAGGGAGGTGGTCCAGTTGCTCATCCACAATCTGTCGTCTCCCACCTGGACTACTGCAAGTCCCCTCCTCACCAGAGCCCCGAGTCTGCCACCAGACCTCTGCAGCTAGTCCTCAGACCACTGTAACTAGACCACAGAGATCTGCAACTAGTCTTACCTGCAGGAGTCATCTGCACACTCACTTGACTGATCCCCAGAGGTTACCCCTGATATAGAATAAGAGAAGACACAACTACATAAAGCTAGGAGCAATAAAAGGGGCTAAAACAAGGTCAAATTGCAAAGAAAGCAGGACCTGGAAGACCTTTGCAGCAGAAGGTGGAGTGACTCCCCACTGAAGGTAAAACAGCGTCTCTGCACATTTTCTACCATTGGTTTACAACTATACCTACAGACAAAACAGACAAACAAAATCATGACTTCTTTCCAAAAAGTACTTGTTCCTGTACTTGTGCGTTTACAGTTGAGGCCAAAATTATTAGCCCCACTTATGAAATTATACAAAACTCTTGATTTCTCCATGGAAATGAGCATTAACAACAAAGACTACATGTCCACTAAGTTTGATTAGGGCATGCTATTGATGCATTGAGTTGAAACAAGAAAGGATGACAAAAATGAGAAGTCCAAAATTATTCGCCCCCCCGGCCATTAATAGTCAAAAGTGTTCGCTGTCTGAGCCACAACTGACAACAACCTCTTAGAGGAGTTCTTTACTAGGTTGGCACAGGTCTCCTGAGGGATTTTGGCCCATTCTTCCATTGCAAATTGTTCCAGCTGTTCTGAGCATGGACATTCACTTTGAGCACCCGCCACAGATTCTCAATAGGATTGAGGTCTGGGCTCCAGGACCTTGGTTTTGGTGTCCTTCAGGAACTGTTGGACCAATTTCGATGTATGCTTTGGGTCATTCATTGTCTTGTTGGAAGACCCAGCGATGACCTAAGGATACGACTACGAGCAGATTTCTGCATTTTATTCCTCAAAGTTTCAATATAATGTTCTTTTTTCATGATGCCATGCACATGAACAAGGCCCCACAGCATGATGCCCCCAACCCCAAGGTCTAACTACGCAAACTGTGTTCTTAGGGTCGAAGGCCTCTTTCTTTCTTTGCCAAAGACAAAACATCCATGTGCCCAAACAGTTCCAGTTTAGTCTCATCAGACCAAAGCACAGACTTCCAAAACTCATCTTTAGCTTTCAAATGTTCACGGGCAAACCGCTCTTTGAGTAAAGGGATTCTTCTGGGACGATGGCCCTGAAGCCCACCGCGATGAAGAGCCCTGAAAACTGTGTGCCTTGAAACATCAACTCCAGAAGAGGCCATGTCAGCAACAATCATCTTGGCAGATGTCCGGGCTTCTTGCTGACATCTTGTTGCTTACGACCACGCCCGGGTTTGTTGCTTACAGAATTTGTCTCCTTGTACTTGGCAAAGAGGCAACGTACGGCGGTTCTGGACACTGTGAAACACTTGGAAATGACAGTATAGCCTTCCCCCTTATCATGAGCCTCCACCCTCTACTGTCTGAGATCAAGACTGACCTCCTTTGTCTTTGACATGGTGAGTAAAAGTAGTCTTTTCAGTAGCATCTCAATAATGTGTTCAAGTGCCCTGTTCCTTGGAGTGCTTTTATGCTGATTGAACCAGGTGTTGTTAGGAAACCAGTTGACTGGACAGGTGTTGTTTGAAAGCTGATTGGTTAATTAAATAAAGTGTGTTTTGAAAGCAAACATTCACATGCGGGCAAATAGTTTTGACAGCCCGTTCTCATCTCAGGGCGTCATATACCGACGATTTGAGAAAGAGTGACAAAACTTGGTTATTTGACTCTATGAGACGCTCTGGGGCGTCCCGTACAGACCGGAAGTGCTAGATAGCTCGCGGTGGCACAAGCTAGCTACGTTCGTGATAAAGGTGTTGACAGCCCCCTGAAGCCCCTACCCTTACCACAACTATAAGAAGTGTTTGTACCTAAATCAGTCACTGAATTTACGCATGTCGACCGGCTAACCCTACAGCTGCGCACATCAGCCTCATGGCCGATGTGCTAACAGGTAGGGTTAGCCTCCCTTGTGTACCAAAAGCTACTAAATAGCATTGGTGAATGTTTGATTATATCAAGTTTTATCAATTCTGCAAACATTGGGAAAGATTTTAGGAAAATGTTCCATAATTCCTGGGGGGCTAATAATTTTGGCCTCAGCTGTACATGCACCCGAGTATCCTGGTTATGAAAAGGTCTCTGATAATTCTCTGCCACGTTTGCAGGTGCGTCCTCAACTCAAGTTATGTAGTAAATATGAAGGTAAATGTTATCCATCGCTAGTGACCAGATGGAGAAGCCAGAAGTGTCAGTAAGTAGGGCTGAGTATCGAGAACCGTGGACTCGTTAAGACCCGTGCGTTTGGATCCTGCTCCTCGGTTCCTGACTTCCTGCATATCTCATGTTTACAGCCCATCAAAGTGTCTCTGATCTGCCAGCAGCTGCTACGCCGACCGAACATCAACAAAGCGTGAAGAAGAGAGTCCTTCTGGTTCCGGTCCTGGACCGTGGCGGCCCGCAGCAAACGCTCCAAAGTTTGGCTCAGCTTCACTAACAAACTGCAGCAGCTGCAGTCAGGAGGTTTGGTGCGAGGGAGGAAGCGGCTCCGACGAAGCGTTTCCTTCAACACGGCGTGAATCTGAAGGAACGCTTCACCATGTTCAACGTGTCGCCGCGTTCAACGTGTCGCCGCGTTCAACGTGTCGCCGCGTTCAACGTGTCGTCGCGTTCAACGTGTCGTCGCGTTCAACGTGTCGCCGCGTTCAACGTGTCGTCGCGTTCAACGTGTCGCGCTCTCCCAGATCCAGCTAAGATCCCGCTAAGATCCAGTGTCCCGTGTGTTTCAGGTTTGGCTCGAGCGAAGTCGATCCCGACGAAGACGTACTCTAACGAGGTGGTGACGCTGTGGTACCGACCGCCGGACATCCTGCTGGGCAGCACCGACTACTCCACCCACATCGACATGTGGTCAGTACTGCAGTACTGTTGTAGTACACTGTAGTACTTCTACTATGACATAATGTTGACTCTGTGGCCAGCTGACAAAACTTTCTTCTTCTGTGGTGACCAATAGATCAGTTTGTCTCTCTAATGACCTGTCTGTCTATCTCCCTGTCTGTCTCTCTCCACCTGTCTCTCTCCACACCTGTCTCTCTCTCTCCCTACCTGTCTCTCTACCTGTCTGTCTCTTTACTTGTCTCTCTACCTGTCTCTCTACCTGTCTGTCTCTTTACTTGTCTCTCTACCTGTCTCTCTACCTGTCTGTCTCTTTACTTGTCTCTCTACCTGTCTCTCTACCTGTCTGTCTCTTTACTTGTCTCTCCACCTGTCTCTCTCCACCTGTCTGTCTCTCTACCTGTCTCTCTCTCCCTGTCTGTCTCTCTCCACCTGTCTATCTTTTCACACCTGTCTCTCTCTCTCTCTCTACCTGTCTCTCTCCACCTGTCTCTCTCTTTACTTGTCTCTCAACCTGTCTCTCACCACCCGTCTGTCTCTCTCTTCACCCGTCTGTCTCTCTCTTCACCCGTCTGTCTCTCTCTCTACCTGTCTGTCTCTCTCTCTACCTGTCTGTCTCTCTACCTGTCTCTCTCTCCCTGTCTCTCTCCCCCTGTCTGTCTATCTCCACCTGTCTATCTTTTCACACCTGTCTCTCTCTCTCTCTACCTGTCTCTCTCCACCTGTCTCTCTCCCCCTGTCTGTCTCTCAACCTGTCTCTCTTCACCCGTCTGTCTCTCTCTTCACCCGTCTGTCTCTCTCTTCACCTGTTTGTCTCTCTCTCTACCTGTCTGTCTCTCTACCTGTCTCTCTCTCCCTGTCTCTCTCCTCCTGTCTGTCTCTCTCCACCTGTCTATCTTTTCACACCTGTCTCTCTCTCTCCCTACCTGTTTCTCTCAACCTGTCTCTCTTCACCTGTCTGTCTCTCTCTTCACCTGTCTGTCTCTCTCTTCACCTGTCTGTCTCTCTCTTCACCTGTCTGTCTCTCTCTCTACCTATCTGTCTCTCCACCTGTCTCTCCACCTGTCTGTCTCTCCCTACCTGTCTCTCCACCTGTCTCCACCTGTCTGTCTCTCCACCTGCAGGGGGGTTGGTTGTATCTTCTATGAGATGGTGACGGGTCGACCTCTGTTTCCTGGTTCCACCGTGGAGGAGGAGCTTCACTTCATCTTCAAACTCTTGGGTGAGAACCAATCAGCTTCTTTGTCATCACTGAGAACCAATCAGCTCTTTTGTTTTCAGAAAAGCTGGGTTGGGCGATCTTCTCTATTTTCATATCGTCTGATCATTGGCGATCTGATCTCCAGGGGGCGGGGTTACGTTACAGCATGCCAGTGAAATGCCAGCATGGAACAAAAGGGCTTTCAAATCAATGAATGTGAAACCCTGCAGTGTGGTGCAGATAATTAATTAAATTAATAATATAATTAATTTAATTAGAATTAAAATTACGTCAATATCGGCGCATGAAAATCCAATCGCTGATCATCCCTTCAAATGCCAATCGCCAATCGGAACAAGCCTACAGATTACTTAATCCAGCTGATGTACTTTGTGTGTATTTGATGTGTATTTTGTGTGTTTTGTGTGCAGGTACTCCCACAGAGCGGAGCTGGCCTGGGATCAGTTCAAATGACGATTTTGTGACGTACAACTATCCTCAGTACCGAGCAGAGAGACTCAGTAACCACACGCCCAGGTACACAACCACACCGCACACTGTTGACTTTGACCTGCTGTGTGTGTGTGTGTGATTGGTTAAAAAGGAACTAAACGAGCTAATAATAAAGGAGTTGAAACGCATCATGTGGGGGCGCATGGTGTTAAAAGCAGAGCTAAAGGAAGTGAGATGAGCGTGGGCTTTAGGATCTTCCAGATTAGATTAGCGTCATCCTTCCTGTCATTATGCAGAGAACAGGTACAGAGCTAATATAATGAAGTGCAGTCATACTTTATCTTACAACATGTACAGCGGAGTTAAGATATACAGACAAGTCTGGCAGCGGGCCACATTTTTTCAAGCCGTTACGTGGCGGGCCAGAACAAAGTCAAATTATTTCAAATCTTTAGATGCTTGTGTGAAAATTTAGCTCAGTCGGTCCTGTGCGGGACTCCCGTTTGGAAGGTCGTCAGATCGGTTCCAACTAACTGCGGGTATTTTTTTCGGTGACCTTTCTCCTCATTAGCTCTAAAAAACGGTCTGACCCTTGTCCTGTCCCCCAGTCTGTGGCGTCTATCTGCTGGAGCCTGAGTTTCAAATCTAAAATGAAAAGAATTTGCTTTATAATGTGGGTTTCACTTTGTCCCATGGTTTATCTGTGGAAAGCCTCTGTCATGGCATCTGGAAACAGACCGTTTTATGCAGTTTTCTGGTTAATGCATTGATTCCCTGGGTTAATATTTAATATCTAGGCTATATTACTATTACTTTATGGGGAATGATCTTACTTATTCAATATAGGAGAGTAAGAGTCCACGTCCCACTTAAAAGAAATGCTCCGTCAGTGCCTACAGTGGTATTTTTGCTTATTGTGTTGTAATGTGTATAACGTGGTGACAAGGAAGACAGAAGCTTTTGAGTTCTGCTGCAATTTTATAGTTTTTATTTTGTAATTGACCCTTCGCTAAGCCACGCCCCGAATACACAGCTGGCCAATCACAGGGCAGTATAGGCCTCGCTCTAACTGAGGTCCGACACTTTCATGGCTGCGCTCCGTTGACTCTGATGCAGAAAGAGTCGTTTTCTTGCCTTTTTTGCTGTATTTTTCAAAGATCTGGTCAAACGCTGTTCCTGGGTCTCTTGTAATAGTTACAGCAGCTACCCAGAGAGGCTGAAAGGAGAAGGACGATTTATTCTCGAATCCACTGTGAGACACCAACGTGTCCCTCAGCCAGACACTTAACCCCTCGTTGCTCCAGAGGCGTGTGACCTCTGACATGTACAGCAATTGTAAGTTGCTTTGGATAAAAGCTAAATGAATAAATGTAATGTAACTGTGTGTCTGTGTGTTCAGGCTCAGCAGTGAAGGAGTGGAGCTGTTGTCAAAGTTCCTGCAGGTCAGTAAACGTCTCGCTGTGCTTTTGTGTTTTCTCCCCAGTTGAGAAAGTGAAGCAGACTGCTGCAACTCTTAAAACTACTGTTTATATTACTAATAAATAAACTTTACAGAGGTGAGAGACAGCATCGGGAACCCTCCTGACTTTTTAAAATCTCATTTACACACTGTTTAAATTTTAAGATCATTAACCAAAGATGATGATTGTGTCGATAAATTAGATATCAAACTTTGCTGGTAAAGTTTTAATCTGAACTTTAGTTTGAGGGGAAGAAGAGGATCTCGGCAGACGAGGCGATGCGCCATCGTTACTTCAGTAACCTCGGAAACAGAGTGATGACGCTTCCTGACAGTAAGTTTAAACACGACCTTTGACCCCTGTGATGTCACCGTGAACTATGATGTCACAGAGTCTCTCCGATTGTTGTTTCAGCGACGTCCATCTTCAGTGTGGCGGAAGTTCAACTGGAAAAAGAAGCAATCAGACCGACAGTCACTCCTGACCCAGGTAACGCACACACGGACACCTACGTTATCAGAGCAGCGTAACTCCTTTTGGGAATCGGGAGCTGCGTAGCGAGTGTTTGATCGTCCGTGACAGTGAGTTTTTGTGGCTGCCTCGTAATTAGTGTTGAGAACATCGGGCACAAGCTGAGACTAAACTGGTGTAACCCACAGATTTGTCCTGTGCACATGCTGCTAGTTAAATTACACGTCTACAGATACGTGTCAGAAGCTGTAAATTAAGAAACAGTCGTATCTGTAATGACTCTGAGCTCATTTTAACGAGGTTTTCCTGCAGTTATAAGGTGGTGATGCCCAAAATGGTTTGAGTGCTGCTGTGCCATGAAGGTAGAATTATTGTGGAGAGAATCAAAACTGACTGACTGAATGTCTGAAGATTCTCAGTCATCCAGGTCATAGTTATCCAAAGTCTGAATGATTTTCCCTAAGCTGTAATTCCTCCCGAGTACACTTCTTTCATAAGTTACACCCTTAAGCGTTGTGTAAGTTTTGTCTATTTACTGCTCCAGCTTTTCCAAATATTTGTTCACAGATATGGTAAAAAATAAGGCCCAAAATGATGTGAAATTGCATATTTGCATATATATATATATATGCAAATACATACATACATACAGTGGGGAGAACAAGTATTTGATACACTGCTGATTTTGCAGGTTTTCCTACTTTTTTAATTTTTATCATAGGTTCACTTCAACTGTGAGAGACAGAATCTAAAACAAAAATCCAGAAAATCACATTGTATGATTTTTAAATAATTAATTAGCATTTTATTGCATGACATAAGTATTTGATCACCTACCAACCTGTAAGACCTGTTAGTTCTTCTTTAAGAAGCCCTCCTGTTCTCCACTCATTACCTGTATTAACTGCACCTGTTTGAACTCGTTACCTGTATAAAAGACATCTGTCCACACACTCAGTCAAACAGACTCCACCCTCTCCACAATGGCCAAGACCAGAGAGCTGTGTAAGCACATCAGGGATAAAACTGTAGACCTGCACAAGGCTGGGATGGCCTACAGGACAACAGGCAAGCAGCTTGGTGAGAAGGCAACAACTGTTGGCGCAATTAAGAAGTAAGAGCACTGAAGATGGGTCGTGGCTGGGTCTTCCAGCATGACAACGACCCGAAACACACAGCCAGGGCAACTAAGGAGTGGCTCCGTAAGAAGCATCTCAAGGTCCTGGAGTGGCCTAGCCAGTCTCCAGACCTGAACCCGATAGAAGATCTTTGGAGGGAGCTGAAAGTCCGTATTGCCCAGCGACACCCCCGAAACCTGAAGGATCTGGAGAAGGTCTGTACGGAGAAGTGGGCCGAAATCCCTGCTGCAGTGTGTGCAAACCTGGTCAAGAACTACAGGATACATATGATCTCTGTAACTGCAAACAAAGGTTTCTGTACCAAATATTAAGTTCTGCTATTCTGATGTATCAAGTACTTATGTTATACAATAAAATGCAAATTAATTAAAAATCATACAATGTGATTTTTCTGGATTTTTGTTTTAGATTCCGTCTCTCACAGTTGAAGTGAACCTATGATAAAAATTACAGACCTCTACATGCTCTGTAAGTAGGAAAACCTGCAAAATCAGCAGTGTATCAAATACTTGTTCTCCCCACTGTATATATATATTACTTTCCGCCAACTTCTTGATCCCAGATGTTAATGGGGTCTCTGTAAAGATGTGGGCCAACATGAGGCCTAGTTTGTCGCAGCTGTAACGCGGCGTCACCGGAGTCAGTCGATTTTAACCGTAAAAGCTGTAGAAGCTGATAAAACAATCTCACTACAAGGTTCATTTAGTAGCATCGCACAGCTGGACAACTCCATCTGTGGAGGAAGTTCATGTGATATGATTATATATGATTTTATTTTTTTTCTATCCAGCGAACAGTCCAGCCAGGAGGCGGAGTCTGCTCTTCTGACACCATCAGGGAGGCGGAGTCTGCTGCAGGACAAAACAAAGGGAAACCGAAAGGAAAGGAAGCGATGATGATTTTTTTTTTTTTGTGGGGGAGAAATTGCTGCTGAGGAAGTGAAACTAAAGAAGAAGAAAACAAACTGATGTCTGGAAATATTATTTATCGAGATAAGAAGAAGGCAGCCTGCTGTTTACACAGACAGACGCAATAATGAATCACAGCACCCATCTGACCAATCAGAGAACAGCATGTTGTTACCAACAGAGCTCAGAACAGATGAACGACTTAAAGCTTGTCTTCCATTTTCACTGCACAGATCGAACACATCGTGTTTTTAAAAGACTTAACAGGATCCTGGAAAACCTGGAATTCTGTTGGAAGCACCGGGACACACAGTCAGGTGACACCTGTTGGTCCTCACCCTGTTGAATGACATCACAGATACAGACTGATGATGTCGCAGGCTGACGGGCGACCTCCTGTTTGAGGCTGCAGGTGTTTGGGTCGTTGTTGTTGTTCTGGACTAAACTGAAACATCTTTTTTTTTTTTATATTCTTTCCACCTTGTTTACAGAGAAACACCTCACGAAACAGAAGCATCGGTGTAAATATTGTCATTTCTAAATATATAAAATAAGAAAGATAAATATCTCGTTGTTAATTTGAACCGCAAACATTTAACTTTATTTATTTCACTTTAAAAGCAGGAAATCAAACGGCTGAAAGACGTCGTCGTCATTTCAGACAGGAAGTGCTGCAGACAGATTTTCACCTGTTTTATACTCGGAGTTGAATAGAAACTACGTGACTGAAGTAACAGTAGAGGATGAAAAATGTAGTATTTTTTAAACTGCAGAGTTTAAAGGTCTTTATAATCTGTTTGTGTTTCGTATTACATTTACACTTCGTGTTCTTTATTATAAAACAGACTGAAACTCGTTAACAGCCTGCAGGAGAAGCCATGTTTGTTCAGAAATCTGCAGAAAGAAACTCCGACTGTTTTATTCTGAAAGTGTGAATCAGGTTTCTGCTGTACTGCATGTGTGTGTGTGTGTGTGTGTGTGTGTGTGTGTGTGTGTGTGTGTGTGTGTGTTGTGCACTCAGATTGTATACAGTAATACTGTTAATATATTTATAAACAGTAATACTGTATAGGAGCTGTTTTTTAACTTATCAATCGATTTATTTTTCTTTTAATTTTCTTTGGAGGTCAATAAGTTGTTTTGGGAACCAAGACGATCTGACATTAACGCCCCATCCTCCCTGAACCATATGGCGTGTAAGCTGCACTCTAAGTAAGCTGACGACTGTCAGACGACTGTCAGAGTGACGGCTGCCAGTCGTCACCGTCACTCTGCCGACTGTCAGCCGACTGTCAGCCGTCACTCTGCCGACTGTCAGATGACTGTCAGACGTCACTCTGCCGACTGTCAGCCGACTGTCAGCCGACTGTCAGACGTCACTCTGCCGACTGTCAGATGACTGTCAGACGTCACTCTGCCGACTGTCAGCCGACTGTCAGACGTCACTCTGCCGACTGTCAGATGACTGTCAGACGTCACTCTGCCGACTGTCAGCCGACTGTCAGCCGTCACTCTGCCGACTGTCAGCCGACTGTCAGACGTCACTCTGCCGACTGTCAGCCGACTGTCAGACGTCACTCTGCCGACTGTCAGACGACTGTCAGCCGACTGTCAGACGTCACTCTGCCGACTGTCAGACGACTGTCAGCCGACTGTCAGACGTCACTCTGCCGACTGTCAGACGACTGTCAGCCGACTGTCAGACGTCACTCTGCCGACTGTCAGCCGACTGTCAGACGTCACTCTGCCGACTGTCAGATGACTGTCAGACGTCACTCTGCCGACTGTCAGCCGTCACTCTGCCGACTGTCAGACGACTGTCAGCCGTCACTCTGCCGACTGTCAGCCGTCACTCTGCCGACTGTCAGACGACTGTCAGCCGTCACTCTGCCGACTGTCAGACGTCACTCTGCCGACTGTCAGACGTCACTCTGCCGACTGTCAGACGTCACTCTGCCGACTGTCAGACGACTGTCAGCCGACTGTCAGACGTCACTCTGCCGACTGTCAGCCGACTGTCAGCCGTCACTCTGCCGACTGTCAGACGACTGTCAGCCGTCACTCTGCCGACTGTCAGCCGTCACTCTGCCGACTGTCAGATGACTGTCAGACGTCACTCTGCCGACTGTCAGATGACTGTCAGACGTCACTCTGCCGACTGTCAGACGTCACGCTGCCGACTGTCAGCCGTCACTCTGCCGACTGTCAGACGACTGTCAGCCGTCACTCTGCCGACTGTCAGACGACTGTCAGCCGTCACTCTGCCGACTGTCAGACGTCACTCTGCCGACTGTCAGACGTCACTCTGCCGACTGTCAGATGACTGTCAGCCGTCACTCTGCCGACTGTCAGACGTCACTCTGCCGTCACTCAGACGACTGTCAGCCGTCACTCTGCCGACTGTCAGCCGTATGTCAGCCGTCACTCTGCCGACTGTCAGACGACTGTCAGCCGTCACTCTGCCGACTGTCAGACGACTGTCAGCCGTCACTCTGCCGACTGTCAGCCGTCACTCTGCCGACTGTCAGACGACTGTCAGCCGTCACTCTGCCGACTGTCAGACGTCACTCTGCCGACTGTCAGACGACTGTCAGCCGTCACTCTGCCGACTGTCAGACGTCACTCTGCCGTCACTCAGACGACTGTCAGCCGTCACTCTGCCGACTGTCAGCCGTCACTCTGCCGACTGTCAGCCGTCACTCTGCCGACTGTCAGACGTCACTCTGCCGACTGTCAGACGACTGTCAGCCGTCACTCTGCCGACTGTCAGACGTCACTCTGCCGACTGTCAGACGACTGTCAGCCGTCACTCTGCCGACTGTCAGACGTCACTCTGCCGTCACTCAGACGACTGTCAGCCGTCACTCTGCCGACTGTCAGACGACTGTCAGCCGTATGTCAGCCGTCACTCTGCCGACTGTCAGACGACTGTCAGCCGTCACTCTGCCGACTGTCAGACGACTGTCAGCCGTCACTCTGCCGACTGTCAGACGACTGTCAGCCGTCACTCTGCCGACTGTCAGACGTCACTCTGCCGACTGTCAGATGACTGTCACTCTGCCGACTGTCAGACGACTGTCAGCCGTCACTCTGCCGACTGTCAGCCGTATGTCAGCCGTCACTCTGCCGACTGTCAGACGTCACTCTGCCGACTGTCAGATGACTGTCAGCCGTCACTCTGCCGACTGTCAGACGACTGTCAGCCGTCACTCTGCCGACTGTCAGACGTCACTCTGCCGACTGTCAGACGACTGTCAGCCGTCACTCTGCCGACTGTCAGCCGTATGTCAGCCGTCACTCTGCCGACTGTCAGACGACTGTCAGCCGTCACTCTGCCGACTGTCAGCCGTCACTCTGCCGACTGTCAGACGTCACTCTGCCGACTGTCAGACGTCACTCTGCCGACTGTCAGACGACTGTCAGCCGTCACTCTGCCGACTGTCAGACGTCACTCTGCCGACTGTCAGACGACTGTCAGCCGTCACTCTGCCGACTGTCAGACGACTGTCAGCCGTCACTCTGCCGACTGTCAGACGTCACTCTGCCGACTGTCAGCCGTCACTCTGCCGACTGTCAGACGACTGTCAGCCGTCACTCTGCCGACTGTCAGACGACTGTCAGCCGTCACTCTGCCGACTGTCAGCCGTCACTCTGCCGACTGTCAGACGTCACTCTGCCGACTGTCAGACGTCACTCTGCCGACTGTCAGACGTCACTCTGCCGACTGTCAGACGACTATCAGCCGTCACGTCTTGTGATTGGGTCAGAAAGCGGGCTTGTCAGGGGCGCAGCTTCACCTTGGTTTTAATATTTTTTAAACAAATTGATCTTGTTGTTGTTGTGAATTTTAATTTTTTCGCTGTGAAGAAATATTAGCAATAGAGAAATATTGATCATAAGACATAAATGATTGATCAGTGTTAATAACGATGTGTTTGACTCGGAGGAATCTGAGTCTTTAATCTGCTGTAAAAATGTCACAAGTACATGTTTGCATGAGAAAGGTTAGACATATACAGCGCCCATAAAAAGAATGCCCCTCCTTCCTGTTTTACTGATAAATATTTTGCTGATCAGCAGAACTATTTAACATCAAAGTGAAAAAAACTAATCTCTACAAATCTAAAATACAAAATAAATTATTCCAGTGTTCAGCCAAGTTTAGATTGTCAGAGAGACAATACAGGAACATTTTCAGTGTTAAATATCAGAGTGCAGAAACAAGAAAATGTCAGTTTTTGAATGATTTGGGTTGATGTGTAGAGAAGGTTTTTTTTCTGTTGCTCAGCGTGAAAACATAATTTCATCCACTGAGATAAAAGTGATAAAACGGTAAAGAGCGAGGAGGTGAATTCTCTTTAAAGGCAGCAGGTCATAGATGAACGGGAGTTTCTGGCTGCACAGTGTCTTTCTGTGTTTCTGTGAATGAAATGTGTTGAAGGGAAGTGATGTAACGAGAAACGTGAGTTAGCCAAGTTAATGCTGAGATGATGAATGACTGTTGAATGTAACTACAAACTGTTGATGTAGTCGGTAGTTTACAGTAACAATATGTACAGAGTTATTGAATATTACGGATCATTTTTAACCTGCAGTGTCGTGTTGTTCCTCCGCTGCTGTTCAACTGCACCGAAAACAGCATTTAGATCTGAAACTGAAGCTCGGTCGTCTTTTCAGAGGTCACTGATTCACCTGGATTTATTGTTTTCAAGAACGTGAACTGATGTAAAATAGTTTTACTCCAGTGATCCAGATCACTCAGTAAACCTGGTTCAGGAGCAGGTCGCTGAGATCTGAAGGATTCTAAACATGTAAACACCCCACAGATCAACAGGTGTGACAGCTGGTTTCAGATCAACAGTTAAACTGTACAGAAACACTAAATAGTTCAAACCAGCAGATAATGTGATGAAAACAAATGAGTTCATACAGGCAGCTGCAACAGAAATAACTTTTTCATTTGTTATATTGACTTTATTGTCCATGAAAAGAAAGTTTAAAGTCAAAGTGCATCACAGAATCAAATTATCAGACTATATCTATATCTATATATAAACCTTTATTTAAACAGGAAAAGATACAAATTTACACAAAGTTTACAAGATATTTCCATAGACAAAAATGCAATGAGTTCAAAAATGTAAAACAAACGAAATTAGAAAGACATAATGTAGAGATCTACTGTACCTATCGTTAATAATATTATTATCCTAAAAGGAAAGATTTAATCTCAAAATCATTCAATATCTGACCAGAGATAAAGGAGCGAACCTCCACAGTGACTGAAGTTAGAAACAAAATCTCCCAGACTGAATCATGACAACGTGTAGATGTGAAAAAGAAGCAGTAATTATTTAGGAGTTTATTAATCTCTTCTTCGTTCACTCTGTCAAACTTTAATGAGCTGCGGGGGAACGAGCTTTTGGTCCACGTGGATTTAAATGCTGTTTTCTCTGCTTTTATAAATGAATTAACACGCTTTGTTTTGGTCGACACCATACCAAAGTTATCTGCAATATACTGCACTGCATGATGGGATTCTTCCAGATAACTTCTATGCTGTTTATTCTTTGAATATTCTTCCATCTGCCAAGAAAGTACTGCGACGTATCCGATGCTATAACTGATCTGCATACTTGAAATACCAGTCAGAGTATGGAAAATAAAGTATATCATGTTATTGTGTACAAATGTGATTAATAAGTATTCTGGATATATTTACAGTATATAAATATACATTAAAATTCTTTATTTATTGTCTGCGTTGGTTGTTTGTGTTTATCTCAGACGGATCACATGAAGTAGTTTTTACAGTTTAGTCTGGTTAATCAAATTTCACAGCAGTAAACAACTGTTATGAAATTATTTTTGTCTCAGGACCGACATCAGACCATAATCCATAATAAAAAAGGATCTTTGTCATGATGAGGCGAGGGATCCTCTTCAAAGCTGTAGAAGTTGCTCACACCTTTGCTCCTAATGTCTATGAAGATTCTCAGTCATCCAGGTCATAATTCTCCAACGAAGATTAAAATGAAGGGCAACTGGACTTGGTTGAAGATACTGGAAGACGTTTCGTCCCTCATCCAAAGGACTTCTTCAGTTCTGACTGACTGGCAGGGAAGCTCAGCTATTTAACCTCAGTGGGGTCGTTATCCCGGGTCATCGATACCGCTGGTTCGTTAGTGTTCCTTGTTGCTGTGACGACAGTCGTTACAGTCGTTAAGACAACCTGTGGCTGAACGACCATCGTTGGTATCTTCACCTGAGGCCAATAGGTTACGTTTGTTGAGTTTCCTGGGAAGTGATGAAAGGACAGCATTGTAAGTGGGGGATAAGTGGTGGCGTAGACCCCCTCCCCTGTTCAATGACGATGATTGCTTTTCTTGTGTTTGGGTGTGCGGTCTTTGGGGTGGACCAGCATCTGTCTTAGTGTGTTCTTGGGTTTAAAAAACACAGGGATGTTGTGTTTGTTGAAAATCCTCCTGAGTTTCTCTGATACTCCAGACACGTATGGAATCACAATGTTGTTGCGTTTGACCTTCTTTTCCTCCCCTGTAGTTTTGTTCTTCTTGAATCTTGTGGCTGTTTTCACAAAGGTCCATTTAGGGTCTCCACAGGCTGTAAGTGCCCCCTTCAGGTGGTTCTGTTCCTTCTCTCTGGCTTGGGCGCTTGTAGTCCTTTGGATGAAGGACGAAATGTCTTCCAGTATCTTCAACCAAGTCCAGTTGCCCTTGACTTTGCTCCTAATGTTTGACTCTGACTACATCCAATACTGTGTCACAATATTAGAGTAAAGCTAGCTTAAATTGCCATTTTCAAAGGAAATGTTGGGATTCCCATTGACACACACCCTTCATACACACACAATACATTATAATTCATTCATTATAGTTTGATGGGGTTAGGGTTTAAGGGATAAATAACCATCGGTAGAGGTACCGACAATGTAAATTTTTGATAGGAAGGTCCTAGAACAATAGTAGTTGAACCATTGGAATCAGGAGAGCCAATCCATCTAATATGCTATTGTTGGGGTTCAAAAGTGAAGTTGTTTTTTTCCATTGACTCCATATAGGAAGGTTGTAAGACAATTGGAGTAGCTCCATTGGACTCTGGGGTCATGCTGGTAGTTGGGGAAGCGGGAACTTGGACTAAGTTGGATGTTAGCAGTCCAATGCAAAATCCACACAAAAGTTATGTTAAGGCGCCTAGGGTTAGGGGGATTAATGTTGACTCTCCCCTGCTGTCCAATGATTACATGGTTTTGAGACGGAGAGTCAAAGGCAAGGCACGGGCCAACGCATGTCACTCATGGGGGGAGGGAAATAAAACCCAAAACCAAAGGTGTCATTTACACTGGGGACATGTCCCCACCACTTTTCTAAAGCATTTGGTTATAATGTTCTGAAAAACCAAGCGAACCAAGAAACTTTAACGGTTTATTTGGACTAAAGAGAACATGCAATGCAGTTTAGATACAGAAAGACACAATGTGCATTGTCCAAAAAAAGTAACTTAAACAAAAAAAACTATTATTGATCCTAAAATTACACAAAAACATGCATGTGCCGATCAGTAACTTGAACAAATTCTTGACACAGTTTCTTCTTGTCCTAGTTATCCATTCTTTCTCTGTGAATATGACAAACAGCCACACTGTTGAGTCGGGTTTGTGATGTTGAAGAGTGCAGCCAGGTCTTCAGGCGTCTCAAGGCACTGAAGCTTCAGCAGATGAGGCAGGAACCACAAGCAACAAACGCAGAAGTGCCTCAACTTGACTGAAGACCACGGACCTCGGGAACCATGTTCCTCATGATTTCGGACACTTCTGAGCAGGTTTTGTAGGTGTAATTGGCAGTGATCACGGCCAGCTGCACCTTTAGGGATTGGAACTGCAGCTCTGGATACAGGTCAACCATGTCATCAACTTAACCAGAGAGTAGGACTTTCTCCAGCTTGACCAGGTGCTGTAGCCCTTCCTGTTCGGCTTTGTCAGCTGTGTTGTTACAATGACAATGTGAAGGACTCGGAAGAACTGTACACGGCAGTACTCCCGATCTTTGGATGGAACGTAGGGCTCAGCTGCGCCAGCATGTCTCCTCTTCGGCTTTCGTAAGTGTGGCATCTTTATTGGTTCAATGTCCAAAGACGTAACCAAATCACTTGCACTGGTGTAGATTGTGATGAATGCTTCTTCTGTTCGTTGGCTCAAAAAAGCGTTTTTTCACACAGTCAACTACACTTCACATGCCTCCAACTGTTTTCCCTCTCCCCTGCAGTAAAGTGTTCAGGCCCTCTAACCCCATCATCACCTCTTTTGACAGAAATAGGCCAAGGACTGTGGTGCCCTTTTGGAACCGCTCATGAAGCCCATTAGCTCTAGAAGCTGTGTCGGATGTGCTGGATGAAGCCATCTCTTCCAGTGCAGCCAAGACTGCCTCGTATTGACCAAGGATAGCGTCAATGGCTGGGCTGCGCACTGTCCATCGTGTTGGGCACAAAGGTTTGAGTGTGATGTAGGAAATACTTGTGGACTTTGCAACAGACTTGAAAATGGTCTTAAATTTGCCCGATTGTCCAAACAAACACCCCAACTCATGTGTCCACTGCAATGCATCCCTCACAATCGGTGCGGTTGAGCAGGCTGCTTGCGTGACCAGGTTGACGCAGTGAGGCCCACAGTGAACATAAACAGCAAGTGGCTGTTCTTTTCTGATGTGAGCCTGTACTCCTGACAGATGTCCTCGCATATTGGCTGCTCCAGCATAGGTCTGGTCACGCAGTCCTGAAAGGGGTGGGTTCAGGCGGGGTAGCACGTCAGAGACAATCTTGGTGGTGGAAGAAGTTTCGTAGATGACAATGAATTCCTTTCGTGGTTCCAAGTCGGAATCAACTTAGCGGAGACAGAGGGACTCCTGCTCTGTGCCACTATCGTCCTGTGTTCCATTAATATTGGACCACTGTAAAGCCAGGATTTCCTCTGCAATGTTGTGAATTTGATGCTCATTAAACTTAGCATTTCTTTTTGAAGGACAGGGCTGGTGTAGCTGTGGTTCCGTTTCAACCAGTGTCCAAGTGCAGGATCACCCTCTGCCTTAAGAAGGAGAAGGTAGTGGAAGCTCCCCTCTTCATTTCCATGCCCTCTTAAAGCTAGGCCTTGTTGGGCCAAGTACTCAACAGAGCTTTATATTTTTAGTAACCTTGACCTGACCTCCTGTTGTGCCCTTGCCAAAACACTGGATAGTTGGACATTTATTGATTTTGGCTTATAAATGTCTCAGCTTTTTCTCCTGCTCTCCATCCTCTCCTGGAGTTGAAACTTGCTGCTGCTGATTCTAATGCAAAATTGTGAAAAAATGTTAACCCAGGACTTTACAGATTACACTCAACTACGGCTAAGCAACAAAACTGTTCTTGTTCATTAGATAATAGAGGTAATCGGCAGGCGTACTGTTAAATCATAATGTAACGTTGATTAGATGGACTGATTAGCTAGTTAGCTAGAATAGCTAGTTTTGCAAACATATTAAGTGCCTCTTATTGCTGGATTTTACAGTAGGCCTTCTAGGTAGTTTCTAATGTCTTCTCCCTTCTTCCTCTTGGACATTGTGCAGTTTGTGTAGCTGTAAATTAGGTTACTGCAGGTTAAATGTTTAGCAACTGTATTTTTCTACAATTGGTTATCCTGTGCAGTGTTGCCATATTGGACTACTTTTTATTACATTGGGCTGGTAGATATAATGTGGGCTGCTTTTGTCAACATTTGGCAGGATTTGGATTGAAAATATTGTAAAACTTACATTTACATTTACTCATTTGGCAGAAGCTTTTATCCAAAGCGACTTACATTTGAGGAACAACATACAAGCATCAATAATAATAATAATAATAATCCTTATTTGTAGAGCACTTTTCAAAAACAAGTTACAAAGTGCTTTAACAAGTGTAAAGAATAATACAAAAAAAAACAAGATAAGAGCATGAAAAATTAATATAAAATTAGTAAAATAGAATAAAATAAAAGGGATAAAATAAAGTCAAATAAGATCGGGAAAAGCTCTCCTATAAAAGTATGTTTTAAGAAGGGACTTAAAAGAGTTCACTGACTCAGCCGACCTGATTTCCTCGGGCAGGCTGTTCCAGAGCCTCGGGGCCCTGACAGCAAACGCTCTGTCCCCTTTAGTTTTCAGTCGAGACTCTGGAACAGACAACAGACCTCTGCCCGAGGATCTCAAGGTACGTGCTGGTGTGTATGGGACTAAAAGGTCAGAAATATAACAAGGCGAGAGGCCATGAAGAGCTTTAAAAGTGATCAATAGAATTTTAAAGTCAATTCTAAAACATACTGGGAGCCAGTGTAATGAAGCTAAAATAGGAGTAATGTGGTCATATTTCTTTGTTCTGGTTAAAAGCCTGGCAGCTGAGTTCTGGACAGTCTGGAGTCGATCAATAGATTTTTGGGTTAAACGGGTGAAAAGGCTGTTGCAATAATCCAGGCGTGATGAGATGAAGGCGTGTAAAATGGTCTCGGTGTCCTTAAAAGTTAACATAGATCGAATTTTTGCTATATTTCTAAGTTGATAAAAACATGATTGAACAAGCTTTGTGGTGTGCTGCTCGAAATTTAAATTACTATCAAACCAAACACCAAGGTTCTTTGCAACAGGCTTAATGTGATTTACTAGGGAACCAGCAGATGGCAGTATTTGATTTGCCATCTGCTGGGACCCGATGACCAGGATTTCTGTTCAAAAGAGCATCAACTACAGATCTACAACTGACAGTACATACTAGTAAGAGCAGCAATAAATACTAGTAAGAGCTCATAGTTCATATCACATCAACTAACTAACTCTCATTTTATGATTAAAAACACAAATAATATTTTTTTATAAACTTTGCTGTGTACTCCCTCAAATATTTGATTGACATGAGTTGTATTCGATCATCGTAAGGAATGAGGAGGAACCTACATACTTACCCTGACGTGATTGGCTACTGACCAATGTCAGTCATATATAAGGGGTGGTGGCGCATAGATAAGATGCATTTGGTGTGGGAGACCTGGGTTCAATTCCCCCTGTGAGACATCCACCATTGTGTCCCTGAGCAAGACACTTAACCCCTAGTGCGACCTCTGACATGTATAGCAATTGTAAGTTGCTTTGGGTAAAAGCGTCAGCTAATTGAATAAATGTAATGTAATACTGAACTCTACATTAAAAAAGTCAGAATTCTGAGAACAAAGTCAGAAGCATGGGTATCTGTAAGGGTCCCATGTGAAAGTCACATTTTTTCTCAGAACTCACATTTTTCACAAAAAAATTCACATGTGGCCCTAATCCCCTTCCATAGATGTTGATCAATGGTACAGGTAGGGGAATTTTTATATAGCATATTTGCACTGTGATAGATTTAGTTAATTGTAGCCGATTAAGTAATTTACAGATCAATAAAAAAGAATTGGCTTTGTGTGTGTGTGCGTGAGAGAGAGGGCCTGCATCCTGTAGCTGAAATAGTTTGGATTTTGGTGTGTTTTTTTTTTTGTGGCATAAATAATGAAAGTATTTATTTCACGGCACTTTATGGTGGTTACGCTGCGATGACAGAGGAGGAGTTCACATTTTGTGGATTTGGTTGACTGACTGCACTGCATTCTCTGTGGGTTGCAAATCAATAGCCTGTTCTATCTGGTGTTATTTGATGCAGATATGTTGCGTTGTATGTTTATGGTGTGTTTTCCTTACATATGTAATGGATTTCATTGTAATCACTGGGTTGACTTAACGCGTAGCTGTTTTCTACAGTATGGTGCTTTGGCACTGTTCGGTTGAGCTGGTGTTGCAGGGGTGGATGTGATGGACTGTTACATAATGCAGTCGACATTGTTGAGTGTTTTATGCTGAGTTTTGTCGTGTTGTCGACTGGCCTACGCTATGCCCATTTTTGATGCGCCGTTAATCAATATTTTTCCCGTCCTGCTGTCATTTTTTTTCATCTGATCTTTTGTCCCCACCACTTTTCAACATAAACTGACGCCCGTGCCCAAGACAGTCCTGACCCGTCGAGGCATGGACTCCGCCAGACCTCTGAAGTGTCAGCCGCAGATCCTTTAAGTCCTGTAAGTTGTGAGGTGGGGCCTCCATGTATCGGACTTCTTCCAGCACATCCCAGAGATGCTCCAAGGCCAAGTCAACACTTTGAACTTGTTGTGTTCCTCAGACCACTCCTGAACAACTTTTGCTTTGTGGCAGGGAGCATTATCCTGCTGCAAGGGGCCACTGCCATCAGGGAATACCGTTTCCATGAAAGGTATCACTAAAAACAGTATTCCAAACACCCAGATTGGGAGCTGAGAGGTGGACGATCCTTCCCCCAGTCCCCAAATCTGCCCTGAACAAGAATAAAATGACTGCCGGGCACAACCCTGGTATACAATGGGGTTCTCCCTTCTCGTTGGTGCCCCGGCCCCCCGAGGCTCGGGCCCTCGCTCTGTGTGTTTGTGAGAGATCGGAAGCGTGTGTTGATGTGTTTGTGGAGGGTCTGGGTGGTTGTGTGATTAGCTCTGACATTAGGCCAACCATCACACAGTGGATGTCAGTATCAGTTCCACTGTGCAAACTAAACCGGTATAAAAATTCTTTTGTTCCTGTGTCTACACGTATGTTGAATAACAGTCTATCTTATTAATTTTAAATCTTTAAATTAATTGTCTTTCCTCTTTTTATACTTTTTATACTTGTATATTGTATATTTCTATGTACATGCAGCAACCATGCAGTCCAAAACAAATTTCCTTTCGAGGACAATAAAGTATACTACTACTACTACTACTACAGTCGTTTCATGGACTTACTCAAAATGAGCAAACAATTTAAAGTTTTTACAACAATAATAATAAAATGATGCTATACATAGCAACATACACCGATCAGAACAACCCTGACCTGTCGAGACATGGACTCCACTAGACCTGTGAAGGTGTGCTGTGGTATCTGGCAGCAGATCCTTTAAGTCCTGTAAATAACGAGGAGACGCTTCCATGGATCGGACTTGTTTGTCCGACACATCCCACAGATTTAGATCTGGATTGAGATCTGGTGAATTTGGAGGCCACAAACCATTCTTGAACCACTTTTGCTTTACGGCAGGGAGCATTATCCTGCTGGGAATACTGTTTTTAGTGATACCTTTCATGGAAACGGTATTCCCTGATGGCAGTGGCCCCTTTCAGCAGAATAATGCTCCCTGCCACAAAGCAAAAGTAGTTCAGGAGTGGTTTGAGGAACACAACAAGTTCAAAGTGTTGACTTGGCCTTGGAGCATCTCTAATGTACATTTACTTGAGTAAATTTGTCTAATGGTAACTTTTACTTTCACTTTAATAAAGATTTTCAGTACTCTACACACCACTGAGTTTAGTAAGATGAAAGAAAAGAAGAAGGTAAAACTACCAGAAGAAGCAGGTTTCCAGTTCTACAGACTACAGAAAACCAGAAAACTCAACAAGTGAAATCTCATGTGAGTACTTGCAGGTCCTGAACCGTGCTGCCGCTTTCTTCCTGCCATGAACAGGAAACGTGGTTTCCTGTAAGTATATTAAGAGGTTACAAGCAGCAGCTCTCAGCAGATCGGAACTTTGCACCAAAGATGAAGAACATTTGGTCAAAATTCCCTCTCAAACAACTCAGCACCTACGTCGCGATCATTGTGATTTTTATTCACAATAATGTGCTTGACAAGGATTTGCAGTGCTCGTGCAAAAAACCAACTCGTGACTGCGATTTTTACATGACTATGCCGTTTTTTATTGTATTTGTTTTACAACTCTGGACGGACAGGACATTTCAGAGAACCTGGACGTATACGTGCAAGTTTTTCTGGGTTTTATTTTATCACATTATCAAGGCGGCTTTCATCGGTCTGCTGTGGGTTGTATCTGTGTTAATCGATGGGCACTGGTATGTTTGCTGTCAAAATGATCAGTCTAACAAACAGAAATATTTAGCCTGCAAAGCCAAGAATGAAATCACAGCTGAGGAACAACAAATCATCACTGAACTGAAGAACGAGTCCTGGGTGAGTTTCTCTTGTTTTATACGCATCATGCCAGTCAGCTCGTGTTATTCTTTTATTTTATTGTGTTGTTATCAAGAGCTAATGTTTGATTCAAGATGTGCCTTGTGCTGCACGTGCACAGGATGCAGTGTTGTGGTTAGTGGGTTCAAGGCTGCGGAACGAGGCTTTCTGAAAAATCATTATCATATTTTACATTTGTTGCGTCAGAAGTTTCTAAAGGTGCACCAGCCTGAGACAATAAACTGATGATCTGGTAACTGGAGTAAAATGCTGTTTCTCAGTTTCTGTGGAGATAATAAAACCACTTTTATTGCCTCTTTTTCAGATTATTGGTATCTCTCTTCTCTTTGGTACCCTTTGTGCGGCTGCCTTAATGTCATCGTTTGGAAAGCATTGTTTTAAGAATTCAGCGTGCTGCAACAGAAAAAATCTATATCTCAAAGTGATTTTGGACGAGGAGAAAAATGTGCTGAAAGAGGTTTTGACAAAAGCAGCGAAAGACGCTTTGACTGAAAAAGTCGAGAACAAAATACGAAGCGAACAGTGGGAAGGCTGTTTTGATGTTGCTAAAAATCTGATTAAAGAAGATTCCACTCGGCCGACACTCAGAGCAGCAGAAAACCAGGTAAATATTCAGCACCTGTTGAGCTTTATTTGTCTTTATTGGTCCACTTTAGTCCAAGTGAGTTTTATTTTGGTGATCCTCTGACTCTCTCTGGGCTTTCCCCACATCTGATGCAATGCATTAATTGTACATGTGCTAATCTTACGTCATTTAAATTCAGGAGCAACAACAGCAACAACGGACGGAACAACAGTCGGAGCAACAGCAGCAACCCAGGTCTGTTTCTGAGCTAACAACTCAGCTAATCAGCTAGCTCACTAATATGGGGCACCAAATGTAAAAATTCAGATAGAATTTTATATACAGATTTAACATTTAGATTTAGATATAATATTTAGATTTAGCATTTCGATTAAACATTAATAATTAATATTTAGATTTAGATTTATCATTTAGATTTAACATTTAGATTAAGCATTTAGATTTATCATTTAGATTTAACATTTAAATTAAGCATGTAGATTAAGCAGTTAGATTTAGATTTATCATTTAGATTTAATATTTAGATTTAGATTTATCATTTAGATTTAACATTTAGAATTAATATTTAGATTTAGATTTATCATTTAGATTTAACATTTAGAATTAATATTTAGATTTAGATTTATCATTTAGATTTAACATTTAAATTAAGCATTTAGATTAAGCAGTTAGATTTAGATTTATCATTTAGAGTTAATATTTAGATTTAGATTTATCATTTAGATTTAACATTTAAATTAAGCATTTAGATTTAACATTTAAATTAAGCATTTAGATTTAACATTTAGATTTAGGAAATTATCACCTTTATAGTTGTATCTGATTTTTTACATTTGGCGCCCCATACACCATAATATCTGCTCAGCTGACCATCATTGTCTTCATCAGCACAGTTTCCTACAATTTTAGAAGAAGAGCCCAAACTGTGAAAGTAGATCATATGTTGTATCACGGTAAACAGTGGGTGAAATGTTTTGATGTTGCAGAAGAACTGATCCCACTCAACCAAGACGTCCTGAAGCAGTAGGAGGGAACCAGGTAAAGTACCAACACCTGTTGGCTCCATGTTGAGCTTCATAAAGACCCATGTTGTCTGAACAGAGCTGAAGATCTTCTGTGTTTGTCTCATTCATCACCACTAATAAATCAGAGTAATGTTCTGTTTAGATCACAGTTAGCGTGCTCTCCAAAGTCTCTGCTGTTATGTGCTGTGAGTCAAAGATGAAATTCTTTTCTGTTGTTGTGAAGTTACACCAACACAGTTTAACCTTTTATATTAAGTAAGCACTAAAACGCATTAGTGAGAGTGTTTCATTATAACAGAACACATGTTCAGGCTGTGTTCTGGCTGCCGGCCAAAGTGATCACATTGTTCTGCTCACATGTGACTCAGATCAGATTTGTTTATCACAGTGTGAACAGCCCAAGTCACGTTGAATCTGATCTCTCCAGTTCAGATTTTGGCCAAATCAGATACGAGTCAGATATTTTGAAATGCAACCTCAGCCTGAACAGTCAGATCAGAGTTTATGCAACTCTGTAGACTCTAGTGTGACCGTTCTCACAACAAGGAACACTAACGAACCAGCGGTATCGATGACCCGGGATAACGACCCCACTGAGGTTAAATAGCTGAGTTTCCCTGCCAGTCAGTCAGAACTGAAGAAGTCCTTTGGATGAGGGACGAAACGTCTTCCAGTATCTTCAACCAAGTCCAGTTGCCCTTGATTTTAACCTTCGTTGGAGAACTATGACCTGGATGACTGAGAACCTTCACAAACAATAATAATAATCATAATAATACATTTTATTTGTGGGCGCCTTTCATAGCACTCAAAGACACCTTACAGATTATATCATTATGTACATGTTGAAGGTGGATGGATGATATACAGGTACACATACACATACATGCATACATGTACACATGTACACAGTGTGATGGAGCATAGTGCAAAGGATGCTGGAAAAAATAAATAAGACCTATGACGTGAGGTAGGTGTATTGGTATACAGTATATACAATATGACATAGTATGAACAGCACGGAAATAGAGAAATATGACCCCAATGTGATTTGAACACGCAACCTTCTGATCTGGAGTCAGACGCACTACCGTTGCGCCATGAGGTCATACCGAGAAGGGCAGGGACTCAGTCGTACGGATGCATAGAGGGAGGGAGTTTCAAAGGTGAGGCGCACAATAGCTGAAGGCTCTGAACCCCATAGTGGACATGCAGGCAGAAGGAATGGAAAGTAGTGAGGAAGAATAGGATCGGAGAGTTCGGGATGGGGCGTAGGGCTGAAGGAGTTCAAAGAGATAAGGAGGAGCAAAATTATGGAGAGCTTTGAAGGTGAGGAGTAGAATTTTAAAATCAATACAGAATTTGACAGGGAGCCACAACAGTTGTGTTAGAAGTGGAGTAATGTGTTCAGAGACTGGGGTTCTGGTGAGAATACGGGCAGCAAAGTTTGGACATTTTGCTAGGGTGGATTTGGAGCCAACAAGGAGAATTTCAGTTTTATCACCGTTTAGTTTGAGGAAGTTTTGAGTGAACCAGGTTTTAACTTCATCTAAGCAGTCAATTAGAGAAGACGGAGGGAGCAGAGACGTAGGTTTGGTGGACAAGTAGAGCTGGGTGTCATCGGCATAGCAGTGAAATTGGATATTATATTTCCTGAGAATAGAACCAAGGGGAAGTAGATAAATTATAAAAAGGAGGGGACCCGGGAATGATCCCTGGGGAACACCATTGGTGACAGGGGAGAGTTGTGATCGAACATTTTTAAGTTGTACAAACTGAGTGCGGCCAGACAGGTATGATGTGAACCAGTTCAGTGATGTGTTGATGATACCAATGGAAGCTAGACGGTCCAGGAGGATATTGTATAGAGATTGTATCAAAGGCAGCAGTTAAATCGAGAAGGATCAGTATGGTAAGAAGACCTGAGTCAGCAGCCATTAGTAGGTCATTAGTGACCTTGACTAGGGCTGTTTCTGTGCTGCGGAGAGGCCGAAAAAGGGGTCTATGGACGATGCTGTGAAACTGGGCTTAACGTTATTTGGAAGGGTAAACATCTCTGCCCAACAAGCGCTCCATTGAGCAGCAAACAGGTGGAGGAAAACAGCGACGAGCTCACTGACAGCGATGACCAAATTAAGTGACTCCTGCCTAAAGACAGGTTTCACCGAGATTTGAACTCGGATCACTGGATTCAAGGTCCAGAGTGCTAACCATTACACCATGGAACCACTACACAGATCAGGGAGGCAGTTTCTTGCATCATATCACCATGTATATATTATCTATGCAGAGAACAGACATGGGAGAGCTGTTGGGTTTGTCTGTTCCTCACCCAGTTGAATTCCTCCCCAAGCTGTTTTGTGTTTCAGGTAATGATTGTGTTTAAACCTACATGTTGAATTGGTGATCATTAGCATCTGTATAATTAATTAATCAAACAGGTGACGATAAACCTAAAAAATCCCTGACTTTGTGCAAGTGCACCTGGAAGAACTGATGCTATTTTAAAAGCAAAGGGTGGTCACACCAAATATTACATGAGAGGCTAGAGAACAACTTCTTCTTTGAAGTTGGTCATGAAACACAGTCTAACTTTCCACATCCAACAAGATCAGACAACATTGTGTTATTATTAAGAATACTGTTTACATGCATGGTTGAATCGTTTGGCCTTGTCAAGTCTTCCATGAAGGCCACTCCTGACCATACCTCTCCGGACAGTAGATGGTGGACCAGGGTCCCGCTGTTTTCTGCAGCTCAAGGTTGCCCGTTCATTTGTGCTTCTTCAGAAGAGCTTGGACAGCAAATCTGGAAACCCGTTTACCTTGAAATGTCTGCAATTTCAGAACCCCGACTTTGAACCAGGAGACCGGGGTTCATGTCCCGTGTGAAACAAAAAGTCAACATTAAATATATGTCTTGGTGACGTAAGCTAAGTTACATGTTAACTGACGTACGTAGGTATTTTAACCCAAACTATGATCTTAACTTTAATAACGTGCCGTTTCAAAATGCCGATGTTTCAAAATGCTAGGATTTTCTTCTTAAAGTCTAACCAGACGTTGCATATTTGCTGTTGCTAAGCGTTGCTAACTTGACCGCGGAGACTTAATCGTCTAAAAATGAGGCTAAAGGGATACCCAGGGCGTTAAAAAGCGACGCCAAAGGGCCTTGACCAAGCATCAATATGTGACGTGTCAGGAGTGAGAACGTGTTGCCCAAACACTTCTGCAAAGACTGAACAACAGAGAAAAAGAACACAGAGTCAAACAGCAGCTTGTCTTCAGTCTTTATTTGAGGTAAACGAAGGTCAAGACGGAGCTGAACGTGGAGGTTCTCAACGTCTTCAAAGGGTTTTGGGAGGGGATCCAGGCGTGGGATTGAAAAGCCCTTAACTGCTGGGAAACTAAAAGATGACGGAAACACACAACAATTCAGACAAGACAAAACATCGAGTTCTGTGTCAGAATAAAAAATAGCAAACATTTAAAAAAAGACACGTTGACCACACTGAACAAACCGGTGCGATAAAAAAACCAACAGAGACTAAAAAGTCTTTTCAGTTCATCGTCTGATTGTAGACGGCTGAAAGTTTGAGAATAAAAATACACATTAATGAAATATGAGCAGTAAAATCCTCCGAGCGGCGCGACGAGCCACAGAGCAGGACTTCAGCACACTAACAGCATTAAAACACGTGAGATATAAAAACCTGTGAAACATCTGAAAGCAGATCGAAGCTGACAGAATCCCACCGGACGCCTCTGAGGAGGTAGGAAGGGCGGAGCATAATTCACGCCGTCCACGGACTTCAAACAGGAAACAGAATCTTAACTTAATGTTAGAAACATGTTTCCTAATCTGTGTCCCGCTTCCCGACAGCACAGCCGTGTAAAAAACAGTCAGTAATGCATTGTGGGTAAAGTGTGATTCTGTCCACTGGTAGATCGCTGATGTGACGTGTCACCGTGACGACACGACAGCGCTTACTCACACTCTGCTGGTCGTTTTTCCACGAGTTGATTCTGAAAATGTCCGTGCTCGTCTTCTTCCTTTTCCTTCCTCCTTCGTCACTTCTTGACTCTCTTTTTCTTCTTCTACAGTATTTCCTTCTCTCTTCGACGCCTTCTTTACTTTTGTTTACTCCTCCTCCTCTTCCCTTCTGATACCTACATCCTCCGTTTACTCCTTCTGAACGTTTCCCGTTAAAATGTTATGCTTTGTGTCTCAACCTTTCTCCTTCCTTCTTTACCTCCTAAATGTTTCATCTTTTGTCTCTCAAACGTTCTCTCCTTCTTTCTCTTCGTCCTTTCTTAACCTTTCCAACATTCCTCCTAAAATCAGTCCATTAAACCACTAAATTAACCTCCCTCTACACTCCCCATTGGTCAAAATCTTGCCAGACACGTTACTTCGATTAAACCCCGCCTCCCTGTGTCATGCATCTTATTGGTCAAATGCCTTGTCAATCATTGATGACGCAGTCTTATCCCTAATTGGTCCAGAGCATCAGAATGATGTCACACAGGTCATCTCGTCCGCCAGCTCGTCCTCCTCGCGGCCCATCCTGATTGGCTCCTCGTCACTATAGAGTGCGGCGGGGTCGACGGCAGCGTTGCCGAGGATACCGTGGCTCCCCGTGCCGAGCAGGTCGCTGGCGGCCGACTCCATCTCGTCCACGGTCATGTGACACGCGTCTGCGATCTCCCGCTTCGCAAACGCCACAAACTTTGGATCCCGAGCGTAAAGACCGAGACCCTCCGAGATCAGAACCTGCGGAGAGAAATAGAGTCAGAGACGACAGACCGACAGGTGCTGATCAATATAACCAATTAATGCTTCCTCACCGCCTCCACCAGACTGTCGGCTGACCCTCGTTTCTCGGTGAGCTGAGCGCCGAGCTGCGAGGGAACTCGCAGGGTGGTGTACGCTCTGTACGGAGGCGGAGCTACAACACAACAACAGTCACATGACACCTTCAGATGAACCATAACAAAGATAACAGGGTCACATTTGAAATAAGCATTTTTAAACCATGTCACAGGTGATTTTGTGTTTGTGTCCCACCTGATGTCCCTGCAGGGCCACCGTACCACGCCTGTCTGGGTGCGGCACCTGTCACATTGACACCTGGCAGATGAAACACACCAACACACCTGGTGAGTTAAAGTTCAGTAACATATGTTCATCATGTTAGCACAGAGCGCGTTAGTGAGGGCTAATGTGTTAGCTTGTATCACTGAACATTGTTTACCCTGACACGTTAGCATTATGCTCGCAATGTGTGTGCTAGCAAGATGCCAACATGGTGTGAAAGCAGAACTGTAGATTTTAACAGTGAGTTACCCCTAAAAGTTAGCTCCTAGCTAGTGCCTGTGAACAACCTGTTCTCACTCCAAAGTCGTCACATATGGATGGTCAAGACCCCTTAGTGTCATATTTCAACTAACTCTAACCAAGCGGTTTCGGTGTCTAAACCTGACAAAGCGGTTTCGGTGTCTAAACATGACCAAGCGTTTTGTTGTCTAAATCTGACAAAGCGCTTTCAGTGTCTAAACCTGACCAAGTGCTTTCGGTGTCTAAACAACCTGACCAAGTGTTTTCGGTGTCTAAATCTGACAAAGCACTTTTGGTGTCTAAACCTGACAAAGCGCTTTCAGTGTCTAAACCTGACCAAGCGTTTTGGTGTCTAAACCTGACCAAGCGTTTTGGTGTCTAAACCTGACAAAGCGCTTTCAGTGTCTAAACCTGACAAAGCGCTTTTGGTGTCTAAACCTGACAAAGCGCTTTCAGTGTCTAAACCTGACAAAGCGCTTTCAGTGTCTAAACCTGACCAAGCGTTTTGGTGTCTAAACCTGACAAAGCGGTTTCGGTGTCTAAACCTGACCAAGCGTTTTGGTGTATAAACCTGACAAAGCGCTTTCAGTGTCTAAACCTGACCAACTGCTTTTGGTGTCTAAACCTGAAAAAGCGTTTTCGGTGTCTAAATCTGACAAAGCGCTTTCAGTGTCTAAACAACCTGACCAAGCGTTTTGGTGTCTAAACCTGACCAAGCGGTTTTGGTGTCTACGCCTGACCAAGTGCTTTCGGTGTCTAAACAACCTGACCAAGCGTTTTGGTGTCTAAACCTGACCAAGCGTTTTGGTGTCTAAACCTGACCAAGCGGTTTTGGTGTCTACGCCTGACCAAGTGCTTTCGGTGTCTAAACAACCTGACCAAGCGTTTTGGTGTCTAAACCTGACCAAGCGTTTTGGTGTCTAAACCTGACCAAGCGGTTTTGGTGTCTAAACAACCTGACCAAGCGTTTTGGTGTCTAAACCTGACAAAGCGGTTTTGGTGTCTAAACAACCTGACCAAGCGTTTTGGTGTCTAAACCTGACCAAGCGTTTTGGTGTCTAAACCTGACCAAGCGGTTTTGGTGTCTACGCCTGACCAAGTGCTTTCGGTGTCTAAACAACCTGACCAAGCGTTTTGGTGTCTAAACCTGACCAAGCGGTTTTGGTGTCTAAACCTGACAAAGCGTTTTCGGTGTCTAAACCTGACCAAGCGGTTTTGGTGTCTAAACCTGACCAAGCGGTTTTGGTGTCTAAACCTGACCAAGCGGTTTTGGTGTCTAAACCTGACAAAGCGTTTTGGTGTCTAAACCTGACCAAGCGGTTTTGGTCTCTAAACCTGAGAAAGCGTTTTGGTGTCTAAACCTGACAAAGCGTTTTGGTGTCTAAACCTGACCAAGCGGTTGTCTAAACCTGACAAAGCGCTTTTGGTGTCTAAACCTGACCAAGCGGTTTTGGTGTCTAAACCTGACAAAGCGGTTTTGGTCTCTAAACCTGACAAAGCGTTTTGGTGTCTAAACCTGACCAAGTGGTTGTCTAAACCTGACAAAGCGCTTTTGGTGTCTAAACCTGACCAAGTGGTTTTGGTGTCTAAACCTGACCAAGCGGTTGTCTAAACCTGACAAAGCGTTTTCGGTGTCTAAACCTGACAAAGCGTTTTGGTGTCTAAACCTGACCAAGCGTTTTGGTGTCTAAACCTGACCAAGCGGTTTTGGTGTCTACGCCTGACCAAGTGCTTTCGGTGTCTAAACAACCTGACCAAGCGTTTTGATGTCTAAACCTGACCAAGCGGTTTTGGTGTCTACGCCTGACCAAGTGCTTTCGGTGTCTAAACAACCTGACCAAGCGTTTTGGTGTCTAAACCTGACCAAGCGGTTTTGGTGTCTAAACCTGACAAAGCGTTTTGGTGACTAAACCTGACCAAGCGGTTTTGGTGTCTAAACCTGACAAAGCGTTTTGGTGTCTAAACCTGACCAAGCGTTTTGGTGTCTAAACCTGACCAAGCGGTTTTGGTGTCTACGCCTGACCAAGTGCTTTCGGTGTCTAAACAACCTGACCAAGCGTTTTGATGTCTAAACCTGACCAAGCGGTTTTGGTGTCTACGCCTGACCAAGTGCTTTCGGTGTCTAAACAACCTGACCAAGCGTTTTGGTGTCTAAACCTGACAAAGCGGTTTTGGTGTCTAAACAACCTGACCAAGCGTTTTGGTGTCTAAACCTGACCAAGCGTTTTGGTGTCTAAACCTGACCAAGCGGTTTTGGTGTCTACGCCTGACCAAGTGCTTTCGGTGTCTAAACAACCTGACCAAGCGTTTTGGTGTCTACGCCTGACCAAGTGCTTTCGGTGTCTAAACAACCTGACCAAGCGTTTTTGGTGTCTACGCCTGACCAAGTGCTTTCGGTGTCTAAACAACCTGACCAAGCGTTTTGGTGTCTAAACCTGACCAAGCGGTTTTGGTGTCTAAACCTGACAAAGCGTTTTGGTGTCTAAACCTGACCAAGCGGTTTTGGTGTCTAAACCTGACAAAGCGTTTTCGGTGTCTAAACCTGACCAAGCGGTTTTGGTGTCTAAACCTGACCAAGCGGTTTTGGTGTCTAAACCTGACCAAGCGGTTTTGGTGTCTAAACCTGACAAAGCGTTTTGGTGTCTAAACCTGACCAAGCGGTTTTGGTCTCTAAACCTGAGAAAGCGTTTTGGTGTCTAAACCTGACAAAGCGTTTTGGTGTCTAAACCTGACCAAGCGGTTGTCTAAACCTGACAAAGCGCTTTTGGTGTCTAAACCTGACCAAGCGGTTTTGGTGTCTAAACCTGACAAAGCGGTTTTGGTCTCTAAACCTGACAAAGCGTTTTGGTGTCTAAACCTGACCAAGTGGTTGTCTAAACCTGACAAAGCGCTTTTGGTGTCTAAACCTGACCAAGTGGTTTTGGTGTCTAAACCTGACCAAGCGGTTGTCTAAACCTGACAAAGCGTTTTCGGTGTCTAAACCTGACAAAGCGTTTTGGTGTCTAAACCTGACCAAGCGTTTTGGTGTCTAAACCTGACCAAGCGGTTTTGGTGTCTACGCCTGACCAAGTGCTTTCGGTGTCTAAACAACCTGACCAAGCGTTTTGATGTCTAAACCTGACCAAGCGGTTTTGGTGTCTACGCCTGACCAAGTGCTTTCGGTGTCTAAACAACCTGACCAAGCGTTTTGGTGTCTAAACCTGACCAAGCGGTTTTGGTGTCTAAACCTGACAAAGCGTTTTGGTGACTAAACCTGACCAAGCGGTTTTGGTGTCTAAACCTGACAAAGCGTTTTGGTGTCTAAACCTGACCAAGCGTTTTGGTGTCTAAACCTGACCAAGCGGTTTTGGTGTCTACGCCTGACCAAGTGCTTTCGGTGTCTAAACAACCTGACCAAGCGTTTTGATGTCTAAACCTGACCAAGCGGTTTTGGTGTCTACGCCTGACCAAGTGCTTTCGGTGTCTAAACAACCTGACCAAGCGTTTTGGTGTCTAAACCTGACCAAGCAGTTTTGGTGTCTAAACCTGACCAAGCGTTTTGGTGACTAAACCTGACCAAGCGGTTTTGGTGTCTAAACCTGACAAAGCGTTTTCGGTGTCTAAACCTGACCAAGCGGTTTTGGTGTCTAAACCTGACCAAGCGGTTTTGGTGTCTAAACCTGACAAAGCGTTTTGGTGTCTAAACCTGACCAAGCGGTTGTCTAAACCTGACAAAGCGCTTTTGGTGTCTAAACCTGACCAAGCGGTTTTGGTGTCTAAACCTGACAAAGCGTTTTGGTGTCTAAACCTGACCAAGCGGTTGTCTAAACCTGACAAAGCGCTTTTGGTGTCTAAACCTGACCAAGCGGTTGTCTAAACCTGACAAAGCGCTTTTGGTGTCTAAACCTGAAAAAGCGTTTTCGGTGTCTAAACAACCTGACCAAGCGTTTTGGTGTCTAAACCTGACCAAGCGGTTTTGGTGTCTACGCCTGACCAAGTGCTTTCGGTGTCTAAACAACCTGACCAAGCGTTTTGGTGTCTAAACCTGACCAAGCGGTTGTCTAAACCTGACAAAGCGCTTTTGGTGTCTAAACCTGACCAAGCGGTCGTCTAAACCTGACAAAGCGCTTTTGGTGTCTAAACCTGACCAAGTGGTTTTGGTGTCTAAACCTGACCAAGTGGTTTTGGTGTCTAAACCTGACCAAGCGGTTGTCTAAACCTGACAAAGCGTTTTGGTGTCTAAACATGACCAAGCTGTTGTCTAAACCTGACAAAGCGCTTTTGGTGTCTAAACCTGACCAAGTGGTTTTGGTGTCTAAACCTGACCAAGCGGTTGTCTAAACCTGACAAAGCGCTTTTGGTGTCTAAACCTGACCAAGCGGTTTTGGTGTCTAAACCTGACAAAGCGTTTTGGTGTCTAAACCTGACAAAGCGTTTTGGTGTCTAAACCTGACCAAGCGGTTGTCTAAACCTGACAAAGCGCTTTTGGTGTCTAAACCTGACCAAGCGTTTTGGTGTCTAAACCTGACCAAGCGGTCGTCTAAACCTGACAAAGCGCTTTTGGTGTCTAAACCTGACCAAGTGGTTTTGGTGTCTAAACCTGACCAAGTGGTTTTGGTGTCTAAACCTGACCAAGCGGTTGTCTAAACCTGACAAAGCGTTTTGGTGTCTAAACATGACCAAGCTGTTGTCTAAACCTGACAAAGCGCTTTTGGTGTCTAAACCTGACCAAGCGGTTGTCTAAACCTGACAAAGCGCTTTTGGTGTCTAAACCTGACAAAGCGCTTTAGGTGTCTAAACTTGACCAAATTGCGACGTTTCACAACCTTTAGAACGTAAACAACGTTCCGTTTCACAACTTTAAACACTAATTTTATTTTGACGTGGTGTATTGATTCTTGCTAACTTGACCCTACACGTGGAAAAACAACGCTAAAGAACGCTAAGCGTCCACACTTTTCTGGATTATTTAGACATCTGACATCACAAGCCAATAAACCCCACATGTTTAATCTTAAACTAGGTTTGTATTTTGTAAGTTTATCATATCAACCATACATCACATGTTTTAAAACTCCTAATCTGAAAAGATGGCAGATCAATGTTGGGCAGTAAAACGTTCAATATTTCATATGAGATGTGGAGTAGATGTGTGAATATCACATGACTGTAGTTCTACTGAATTGACCAGGTGAGACATGAAAACAGGTTAATAAACTGCCTTTATTTATTTCTGCGGGTTATTTGAAAACTTTGGATCCTTTATGGTACAGGACGATACTCAGCTTGTGCCTCCTTACCTCTACCTGCTTCTCCCTTCTTCCCCTCTCCTCCTCCTCCTCCCCTTCCTCCCCCCCAGGGAGGGCTGCCTTCCTCCTCCACCAGGATGAGAGGAGCGTAGAGGAGGCGACCGCGACGAGGACACGGGTTCGCCCAGGATGCCGAGGAGGCCGCCGAGGAGCGACCGGACGACTGACGAGACTCATAACTGCTGAACGTCTGCTGAGGAAGAGGAGGGTTACGCTTAACTGATGAAGAGGGGCGAGGGTGTGTGTGTTACCTGTGTTTTTACCTACCTGTGTGCGTGTGCGGCGTGGCGGCGAGGTGGGGTGGTACGTCCCGGGGATGGGCAGGTCGTCGTTGCTGCCCTGCCTCCTCAGACACTGGATGTTAAACGACGGCTTCCGACCTGACAGACGACAACGAAACAAACGCACCTGCTCAGCTGCCAGTGATGATGTCACAGTGTGTGTGTGTTTGATTCAGATTAGATCAAAATGACCTGTAACACTGATAAACCAACTCGTCATTAATCTCAGTTCATGTCAACTTGTTTGGTCACGTGACTTCTCGTCTTTCTGTCTCACATCACGTCCTCTAATCAAAGTTTTTCAGGTAGAAAAGAGGATGTCCTCTTACCTGTGGGCGTGGCAGGAAGTAGGCGTCTCCTGGTCGTCCTCCTGGCCTCGTTGTATCCGTTACCATAACTACTGTTGGTGTAGGGGGCGTGGCCATCGTAGTGGTCTCTGTATAGAGGAGGCTCATCGGGGTAATGTCTGCAGGGACACACACACACCTGTCTGTCTGCGTACCTGTCCACCTGTCTGTTTGCATACTTGTCTACCTGTCTGTCTGCATACTTGTCCACCTGTCTGTCTGCATACCTGTCCACCTGTCTGTCTGCCTACCTGTCCACCTGTCTGTCTGCCTAACTGTCCACCTGTCTGTCTGCGTACCTGTCCACCAGTCTGTCTGCGTACCTGTCCACCTGTCTGTCTGCGTACCTGTCCACCTGCCTGTCTGCCTACCTGTCCACCTGCCTGTCTGCGTACCTGTCCACCAATCTGTCTGCTTACCTGTCCACCTGTCTGTCTGCTTACCTGTCCACCTGTCTGTCTGCGTACCTGTCCACCAGTCTGTCTGCCTACCTGTCCACCTGTCTGTCTGCCTACCTGTCCACCAGTCTGTCTGCCTACCTGTCCACCTGTCTGTCTGCGTACCTGTCCACCTGTCTGTCTGCGTACCTGTCCACCTGCCTGTCTGCCTACCTGTCCACCTGTCTGTCTGCGTACCTGTCCACCAATCTGTCTGCTTACCTGTCCACATGTCTGTCTGCCTACCTGTCCACCTGTCTGTCTGCTTACCTGTCCACCTGTCTGTCTGCGTACCTGTCCACCAATCTGTCTGCTTACCTGTCCACATGTCTGTCTGCCTACCTGTCCACCAGCCTGTCTGTGTACCTGTCCACCTGTCTGTCTGCTTACCTGTCCACATGTCTGTCTGCCTACCTGTCCACCTGCCTGTCTGCGTACCTGTCCACCATTCTGTCTGCTTACCTGTCCACATGTCTGTCTGCTTACCTGTCCACATGTCTGTCTGCGTACCTGTCCACCTGCCTGACTGTGTACCTGTCCACCTGTCTGTCTGCGTACATGTCCACCTGTCTGACTGTGTACCTGTCCACCTGTCTGTCTGCGTACATGTCCACCTGTCTGACTGTGTACCTGTCCACCTGTCTGTCTGCGTACCTGTCCACCTGCCTGACTGTGTACCTGTCCACCTGTCTGTCTGCGTACCTGTCCACCTGCCTGACTGTGTACCTGTCCACATGTCTGTCTGCGTACCTGTCCACATGTCTGTCTGCGTACCTGTCTCTGGAGGTGATGCTGTCGTTGTCTTCCTCTCTGCTGTAGTAACCTTGCTCTCCGTACGCCTCCATGTCTCCGTTCCTCCAGGATCTCTCCCTCGAGTCCCTCCTGCAGAACAAGAGGAGACTGTCATTGGCTGAGACACCTGTCAGTCAAAGACAAACTGCCCCATTTTAATGCACAACCTCCTTCACACACCTGAGAGCTGAGCTGTAAACACAGAGTTTGATCACTGCAGCATCCGGTTCAGCGTTTGTCTTTCAGTCGTTATGAAAGTACCGATTAACGCAGTACTGTAGGAGTACGTACCTTCCATGTATGCGGTATGACGGCCTCTTGTGGGCGGAGTCCAGCACGCCGTTCTTCACCGATGGGCGGCGATGATGATTGATAGATGACCTCATGTTGTCTCCACGGCGAAGGTGCTCGTCGTGTTCGCTGCCATTCGGCGTCTTGGTGACAGAACCGACCCGGTGTACTAGACCTCCGTTAGACACGCCGCCGTCCCCGATGACACCACCCTGACCTGGGGGGGGGGGTCACAAATTTGAATATATGTTGGGACTCAATGGCTGCGTTCACTCTGCAGGACTGAAAGCCGGTTTATTGCCCAGATCACATTATAGTTTGAATGAGGTCCATTTCAGACTGAAGTGTCTGAACCGTTTACGGCCTGAGAGTGACCAGCGGAAGATTAACACGACGTCACACGCAGCACGCTGTCGTACAGAAGTAAACATGGAGGCCACAGAGGTTAGCTCCTGTTAGCTCATACATGCTAACCCTCCTGTATTTCCCTATGGTATTTCCTCGCCTTCTCCTGATTTACTCCCGGGGTCACAAATGTTTACAACTTTCTGTCCTTTCCATGATGGTTTCTGGCGCTGTACAACGCATCTGATCTCTCTCTCACGTAGCATGCATGTAACTCAGAAGAGAACACGTGACCCACTGGATTTCAGGTGTAAGAAAGTGAATTTGTGAGCATCGCAGCTTCGTCTGGCGCAGGAACAGCTGCTCTAGTGTGACATCAAAGTCTGAGTGTTCAAACTGAGGTCGCATTTAAAAAAATCCACATATGAAAGTGGCCCAAAATCCGAGCTGGAAAAGATCAGATGTAGGGACGGGTATCGCTACTCAGTACCTTTATGGTATCGACCGAAACAGCCCGAGATTTAGGAGAACCGAAACGCCTCCAGTCAAACCAGAACTTCAATTGATACCCTGGCCTACTTTTTGTAACCAGTTCACGGCAAAAAATTTAAAACTTGTATAGTGTTGCTTGCAGCCAAACACGCAAACAACACACCTAAAGAAAGAGAAGAGCAGCCTTTGTTTCCTGATGTGCCTGCACCATAAACTCTTTAAAAAGACTGCAGCGCCGAGTCCAAACGCTCACCTCCGGCTGCGTCTCAGGCGTGTTTGTCACTGTTTATCAAGTTTATCACCACACGCTTGGCTTTCCCTTGGTTTCATCTTCTGGTATCATTTAACACTTCATTTTTATTAGCTCTTCACATCACTTGTCACCGATCAATCGCAGCGTTCCGTCACATCAGTTAAAGCTTTCGTGGCGCAGCGGCGATCAGCTGATTTTCCTGACGGAGCCTCCGGCTGCAGCTGCGGCTGCTTCAGGTGCAGCTGCTTTGATCGGCCGGACCTGCAGCCTCTCTTTACTCTGTCTGTGAGTCTTTAGTTTAGTGACTTGTTTAAACAGACCCTGACTTGTTTTATTCTTGTGACTGTATTTTCAGAGGTTTGCGGCTCACCACTAAAGGAAAAAGCGTTTGCACAGATCTTTCAACTCAGTTTATTGTTAATTTTACATTGTTTACTTTCAACACAAGTATCAAAAGTATCTTAAATTAATTTCCCAAAACATATTTGGTCACTATTTCACTCTTCCTCTCTCATTCTAATATAAAATAACTCCCAAGCTTTCCCCTGATAGGCCAGTGAGAACGACCTAATTAGGATGAGGAGCGATGTGATGCAATTTCCCACCACTTTTTATGTAGCAGTTATTTGAAACAAGAAAAATAAAAGAGATCACCTTGCTTGTCCATAACAACAATAAAAATACTAATAAGCTAGTAGCTTAGTACAGGTGACATTTTATGCAAGGTATCGAATGAAGTACTTCATTGGTATTGGTTTCACTTTAAGGGTACTGGGTTTGGTACTGGTATCGTAAAATTTTAAACGATACCCAACCCTTATCAGATGTGACCTGGGCTGTTCACACTGTTCAATCTGAGCAATGTGAGGCCTGCAGTCTGAACGCAGCCTCAGTGTGAACTGATTTCTGCACTCCAAAAAGTGTGAATATCGAAGGGCGCGAATTGAGACACAGAGTCCAACTTGTGCTAACTTTACACTCTCCACTCGGGGAAATGAGGACTCGTGCAAAACAACATGTATCGTGGCGAAGTTCACAATTTTTACTCGAAGCATTTCAGAAGCTTTTCTAAGTCTGACTGATAGCAAAGACTGAGACTGTCACCGACTGGGAAAGACTTAAGGAAAAGATAAAACTAATGAAAAGTTAAATAAAAAAAAATCAAAGCCGACACTGTTGATTAATCAGTTTCTTCACTGACTGCGATTGTTTTGATTGCATTCATTGACCGATCAATCAGACAAAAAGAGCCAACCCCTCTCTACTTCTAGACTTTTAAATATGAATGTTTAAAAGCTTCATTTAAAAGCCAGGTCCCAGTTAGACGCCAGTGCCTTTTACCGACCTGATGTGGCTGCATGTTTTGACAAATAAACGCAGGTCTCAATTAGAAGCCTGGTCTGGTTTTTATAGAAGTACTCTGGATGTTAAAGCCCTGCTTGAGCTAAGCTGCTTAGACCACACAGACAAATATAAACTGTAATATAAATGTTTAAACTTTTGTCAGTATCGACACGATACTCCAAAATACAACAATGAGCACCATCATATAAATAATTTAGATTTAACGCCAGGGTAAAGCAGAAAGAAGAAAAAAAAGATGTGACTCTCAACCTTTGAAGGGATCATAAAGTCTGAATCAGTGTTCATTCCTCAATTATTTATGTTCCTTTAGTCCACGAGGGTCCACTGATCAGAAGAATCTAAACATAAAGATTAATCCAATTTGAAGAAACTACAGTAAACTTCAGCTTTCATCCTTTATACGGTTTGCTCTCTCTCTCTCTCTGTCAGAGCTTGATCAAATTTATGATTGGTAATTGATAATAGCCTGAATTTTTATCCAAGTAATATTCATATTGGTTGAAATAAACAGTTTGATAGCAGCCTGTTTCCCGTCTTCGCTGAGTGAGATATTAGTGTCAAAAGGAGTAAAGGCCCGTCCCAAATAAAGGCCGGTGAGTTCGGGGACTAAAAGCTTTATTAAATGAAGTTTTATTCTATGTATTTGCCAGTAAACTGAACATCTTTGGACAAAACAAAACATCTGAATCTGACAAACTGGGCTCTGGGAAAACCAATCGATCAGCGGAGAGAATAACTTGTAAAAGAAACGCTCAAGTATTTGTTGACTTTTTACTCGTTCTTTTTTCTTTTGGCAGAATTGATCTTCCACAGATTTTGTCTCCAAATTAATTGAACATTTCACTGAATTCTAATGTGACATGTATTTTTATCTAATGTCATATTAATCCTAACCTGGTGTGACCATGGTAACGTGTGGTTTACCTGTGGGCGTGGTCAGTATGGAGCCTCGCCGGTCCTTCTCCGGTCCGAACCCGTTTTCCCCCTGCAGACACAAGGAGAGCAGCTGTGACTTTTGACCTCAGTACCTCGCCTTGCAGGACGGGTTCCCGCTTGTTTCTTTTTAACCATGGTGGGTTTATTAAAGACCTTATACGTGGCGTTCTCCTCCTGCTCTTCGTCCTCCATCATGACCTCCTCGTCCTCGTCCACATCCATGTCTTCGTTCAGAGCCAGACGCATCTCCGGACCCAGATCCTGCAGAGTCTTCAGACCGGCTTTACACAGCTGCAAACACACAGACTGTTTTACTTTACAGAGATACTGTTGGCGGCAGCGCAGTTAGCCTGTATTTATACATACACACATTTATATATACGATAGAGTTTAGATATCTACTCACTTTTCTTAGTTTCTCTTTTGTCACGTACGTCAGTACTCTGCACACAGACTGTATCTGTCAGAGCCCGAGCGAGCTACAGAAAGACTTACCGCTCTGGCTACCCGCCTAAAGGGGTACAAGGGAGAAGCGAACCAGAAGAATAAACCGGATATTCTCCACCAAACCATCCAAAGTGTACTCACAGTGGCAGGGTAATAACACAAGATCAGATCCACCCAGGGCTGAGACTGAACAGTCCTGGAAGAACATATGGGAGAAAGAGGCATCCCACAACACCAATGCTCAGTGGCTAATGGATCTAAGAACACATCACAGCAATCTCCCAGAACAAGATCCAGTAACCATAACAACGGCAGGTATGAAGAGCTGGACAGCACCAGGCCCTGACATGATCCACACCTACTGGCTGAAGAAACTAACTGCACTCCATGAACGCCTGGCAGCACAAATGAACCAACTGCTGATGGATGGGACCCACCCAGAATGGTTAACCCAAGGACGGACAGTCCTGATCATGAAGGGTCCCCAGAAGGGAACAATCCCATCCAACTACCGGCCAATAACCTGCCTCTGCACAACATGGAAGCTCCTGTCAGGCATCATAGCGGCTAAGATGAGTAGGCACATGGCTCAATACATGGACAGGGCCCAGAAGGGAATGGGCAGTAATACCAGGGGAGCCAAGCAACAGCTACTGGTTGATAGAGCGGTCACTCGAGACTGCAAGACCAGGCCGACCAACCTGTGCACCGCCTGGATTGACTACAAGAAAGCCCACGACTCAATGCCACATACATGGATACTGGAATGCTTGGAAATGTACAAGATCAACAGGACACTAATAGCCTTCATCAAGAACTCAATGGGTCTGTGGAAAACAAGTCTGGAAGCCAAATCAAAGGCAATTGCACAAGTCACCATCAAGTGCGGCATATACCAAGGCGATGCACTGTCCCCGCTGCTGTTCTGCATAGGCCTGAACCCCCTCAGCCAGATCTTCACAAAGACTGGCTACCGAAGTGGAACAACCATCAGTCACCTCCTCTACATGGATGACATAAAGCTGTATGCCAGACGTCGACTCACTGATCCACAGTACCAGGATCTACAGCAATGACATTGGAATGTCGTTCGGACTGGACAAGTGTGGTCGCATGGTATCAAAAAGAGGGAAGATAATCAGAACCGAGGGGACTGAACTACCAGAAGGCCACATTGCAGATGTTCAGGACAGCTACAAATACCTTGGGGTGCCGCAGGCTAACGGAAACCATGAGGAGGCAGCAAGGAAGTCTGCCGCAGCCAAATACCTACAGAAAGGCAGGTCCTGAAAAGTCAGCTGAATGGGAAGAACAAGATCCGAGCCATCAACACACACGCCCTGCCAGTCATCTGATACCCCGCTGGTATAATAAACTGGCCAAATGAGGAGATAGAGGCCACTGACATCAAGACATGAAAGCTCCTTTAACTGCATGGAGGGTTTCACCCCAAATCCAGCACCCTGAGACGGCACACCAAGCGTAGCGAGGGAGGCCGAGGGCTAGAGAGTGTCAAGACCACTGTCCAGGATGAGACGACAAAGATCCAAGAGAGAGGACGTGCGTACATGGAACGCCATAACCAGGTAGCTGTCATAGTGTACAGGAACATCTGCCGTGAGTACGGGCTGGAAGTCAAATACACACTAAAAGTATTCCAACACCTGTGTTCAAAATGTTCAGTAAAAGTTCAGAAGTATTATAAGAAAAATGTACCAAAAGTAATTGAGCAGACTGCACACTGTCAGCACGTGTATATACACACATACATATAAGCTGTGTATATATATATATATATACACAGCTTATATGTACATGTATGTATTTGTGTGCACAGACAGACTGACCTGGACAGCAGACGGGTTGGCGGCGTCGACCTCTCCGGGCAGACCTGCTTTCTCTTTCCTCTTCCTGAACTTCCTGAAGTAATCCTGAATCAGGAAGGTCGCGTAAAACTTCCCCACTGTCACTTCCTCCTCTGCAGGACCGGAGACAAGTAGTCAGAAGTACTCCCAGAAGAAGTACTAGTACAATGTACTGTATTTGTTGTAGTATTTGCTGTATTTGTTGGTTGTTGCAGTATTTGCTGTGTTTGTTGTAGTGTTTGTTGCAGTATTTGCTGTGTTTGTTGTAGTGTTTGTTGTAGTATTTGCTGTGTTTGTTGTAGCATTTGTTGGTTGTTGCAGTATTTGCTGTGTTTGTTGCAGTATTTGCTGTGTTTGTTGTAGTATTTGTTGGTTGTTGCAGTATTTGCTGTGTTTGTTGCAGTATTTGCTGTGTTTGTTGTAGTATTTGCTGTGTTTGTTGTAGTATTTGTTGGTTGTTGCAGTATTTGCTGTGTTTGTTGTAGTATTTGCTGTGTTTTTTGTAGTATTTGTTGGTTGTTGCAGTATTTGCTGTGTTTGTTGCAGTATTTGCTGTGTTTGTTGTAGTATTTGCTGTGTTTGTTGTAGTATTTGCTGTGTTTTTTGTAGTATTTGTTGGTTGTTGCAGTATTTGCTGTGTTTGTTGCAGTATTTGCTGTGTTTGTTGTAGTATTTGCTGTGTTTGTTGTAGTATTTGTTGGTTTTTGCAGTATTTGCTGTGTTTGTTGTAGTATTTGCTGTGTTTGTTGTAGTATTTGTTGGTTGTTGTAGTATTTGCTGTGTTTGTTGTAGTATTTGTTGGTTGTTGCAGTATTTGCTGTGTTTGTTATAGTATTTGCTTTGTTTGTTGTAGTATTTGTTGGTTGTTGCAGTATTTGCTGTGTTTGTTGTAGTATTTGCTGTGTTTGTTGTAGTATTTGTTGGTTGTTGCAGTATTTGCTGTGTTTGTTGTAGTATTTGTTGTATTTGTTGGTTGTTGCAGTATTTGCTGCGTTTGTTGTAGTGTTTTTTGTAGTATTTGCTGTATTTGTTGATGTATTTGTTGGTTGTTGCAGTATTTGCTGTGTTTGTTGTAGTATTTGCTTTGTTTGTTGTAGTATTTGTTGGTTGTTGCAGTATTTGCTGTGTTTGTTGTAGTATTTGCTGTGTTTGTTGTAGTATTTGTTGGTTGTTGCAGTATTTGCTGTGTTTGTTGTAGTATTTGTTGTATTTGTTGGTTGTTGCAGTATTTGCTGCGTTTGTTGTAGTGTTTTTTGTAGTATTTGCTGTATTTGTTGATGTATTTGTTGATGTATTTGTTGGTTGTTGTAGTATTTGCTGCGTTTGTTATTGTATTTGTTTGTTGTCGCAGTATTTGCTGTGTTTGTTATAGTGTTTGTTGTAGTATTTGTTGTGTTTGTTGATGTATTTGCTGTATTTGTTGGTTGTTGTAGTATTTGCTGTGTTTGTTGTAGTATTTGCTGTATTTGTTGGTTGTTGTAGTATTTGCTGTGTTTGTTGTTGTATTTGTTGGTTGTTGCAGTATTTGCTGTGTTTGTTGTAGTATTTCTTATGTTTGTTGTAGTATTTGCTGTGTTTTTTTAGTATTTCTTATGTTTTTTGCAGTATTTTTTGTGTTTGTTGTAGTATTTGCTGTATTTGTTAGTTGTTGCAGTATTTGCAGTGTTTGTTGTAGTATTTGTTGTGTTTGTTGTAGTATTTGCTGTGTTTGTTGTAGTATTTGTTGTAGTATCAGTTGTACTAGTACCTTCATGTGGTGGTATTACTTCATCCAGTAGTTTTGGTTTCATTCTCTTCCAGATCTTCTTGATGATCCCCCTCAGCTCCTCGTTCTCCTGGTCAGGGTTACCTAGCAGCAGCACACAGTGGGCGGGGCCAGATATAGATTATGGTAATGCTGCGTTCAGGTCACCTGACTGAAGTTCCTGACTTGTAAACAGCAGAAGCTCTGATCTATCCAAACCAACAAACATGGACGCCAGATCTCGCCGTTTAATTTACCTCAGCTTATATTTAAACTGTGTTATCAGAATCAGAAATACTTTATTATACTGTCAACATGCAGCGCTTTGATCCTCTCGTGACCCAGGGGTCATCGTACAGCTGTCCTGATGACCAATCACATACCTTCAGTCTTGATCTTGAGGGCGGTGCGAACCAGAGCAAAGAGCGTGGCGTTAAAGGTCACCATGCCGTCAGAGTTCAGAGGCATGTTCATCGCAACCAGACGCTGAGAGACAGGAAGAGTTTTCTAAATCATCTGTATCTACACAGGCGTCAGTATACTACCCAGAGTACACAGTGCAGTACATTTACCTTACAGGCCACTCTGTGAGGACAGAGTTTCCCAAAACCCAGCGGAGGCTGAATCCTCCTGAGCAGAGCCACAACGTCCAGGTGTTTGATACGCCCTCTGAGAGAAGGAATACAGTACATTATACTACAGTGCAACACGTTATACTGCAATACAACACAGTATACTTCAATACAGTACATTATACTACAGTACAACATGTTATACTACAAATACAACACAGTATACTTCAATACAGTAAATTATACTACAATCCAACATGTTATACTACAATACAACACGTTATACTATAATACAATACGGTATAATATAATACAATACATTATACTACAGTACAACATGTTATACTATAATACAATACAGTATAATATAATACAATACATTATACTACAGTACAACATGTTATACTATAATAAAATACAGTATAATATAATACAATACATTATACTACAGTACAACATGTTATACTATAATACAATACAGTATAATATAATACAATACATTATACTACAGTACAACATGTTATACTATAATACAATACAGTATAATATAATACAATACATTATACTACAGTACAACATGTTGTACTATAATACAATACAGTATAATATAATACAATACATTATACTATAATACAATACGGTATAATATAATACAATACATTATACTACAGTACAATACATTATACTATAATACAATACAGTATGGCAACAAATTTTACTACAATACGGCGCGTTATACTACAGTAAAGTACATTATACTACAAATACGTGAGTCTGCAGGAGACAAACATACTTGGCCTCTGGATCGTATTCGGACCAGATCCTCTTGAACTCGTCCAGATGATGCGGCCCCAGAATGGACCAATCACGTGTCAGGTAGTCAAAGTTGTCCATGATGACGGCGACGAAAAGATTAATGATCTGAAGGAGACACGAGCATCAGTCATAGTGTATTACTCAGTGTGTGTATCAGCCGTAACATTATGACCACCTGCCTAATATTGACCAGGACACATCGAGACCTGGACTCCACTAGACCTCTGAGGGTGTTTCTGTGGTTTCTGACAGCAGATCCTTTAAAAGAGACCTATTGTGCTTTTCCACATTTTATGACTTATCTACAGTGTTATAATGTTGGATGTTCATGTTAAACATGGCCAAAGCTTCAAATATGAGGTTAAAGTATTTAAAAGAAATCCCTGTGAGCGTAAACCTCAGTTTCCTCCTGTTCTGAACGCTCTGCTTTCAACTGCTGTTTCTACCAACGGCTCCGTAACACGACACCAGGAGCCAGACGGAGCCGCTGTTCCATATATGGTCATGTGCTCCCATAGCAACGCTCGGTCTGCCTGTTCCGCCCAGCGACAACAGCCTGGTAACATGCTTCAGGTCTCAGCCAATCAGAAGACAGTGGGCTTTGAGAGGGGGGGCCTTAAAGAGACAGGAGCATCTACAGCTTGTTTCAGACAGAGGCTGAAATGAAGGCCTACATGAAGAGTCGGTATAAGATAGAAAATGATTGTTTGAACTTTGAATGATGCAAAGCTGCCATATAGGAGTCACAGAACTACAATATAAGATTGGAAAAGCAGAATAAAAGCTCTCCTATAAAGCCCTGCACATACTTGCTTTTAACTATGCGTTCGCGTACGTAAGATGGCGGCTATGCGTATCCCGCGTTCCTTTGGAGCGTAGGTTGTGCACGTCCCCAGGAATTAATACAACGCGTCTGCGAGATTCAGACACATGACCGTGGGGACAGTGTGCTGATCTGACCGGCAGGTCAGCAGCGACTTCCTGTTCCACACTCCAGCCCAGGTGGTGGCGGTACGCAGTTGGTTTGCCAACCGCCATTAAACGCAAAAGAAGAAGAAGAAGAAGAAGAAGAAGGTCAGCAGCAGACTTAAAAAAGGAGATTTATGGTGGGATTTTTACAATAAAACTCCTGGAGCCAGTCCGCAATAGAGAGCTGCACTGAGATTGGGACCCAACACAAATCGCACGGGAGCGGGCGGGTAAAAAATAAACAGCGGCTCCTGCAGTAGCGCTGGGAAGATGGAGTCAGGTTTACGCCCTACACAGCCTCGCTGGCGTCCGTCAACCGGGCTGATACTCTACAAGACCAAAGCAAGGCAAGTCTGACATTTGGAAAACTTAACGTAACTGACAAAAATGAATGCAATGATTTCTGTCGGTTATATTGAACGTTCAGCATAGCCCAAACATTTGTGTCCTTTTTTTACTCTGCATGTCAACAATGTTTGCGGGAGTGGGCGGTAATGGTCTCAAAATCAGCGGGAGCTGAAACAAGAAAACAGTCCCGCGCAGGTTTCTAGTCCGCAATAACCGAGATCGTTATGATGTCTCAATAAAATCTCAACCTCCTCGAGTGTCGCCGTGTTTGGTTTGTTTACGATGTGCAAATTCGGAGGAAGATGATCCGGTGTCGGCGAGGGATGACCTGGTCCTGGTCTGCCCCCTAGTGGATTCAGGTTAAATCCTCCAGGTACACAAAAAGTACGCAGGCAAGTGTGGGAACAAAAAAAAAAGTATATCGGGGGCTTAAGTCCTGTGCATTGTGAGGCTGGGCCTCCGTGGATCGGATTTGTTTGTCCAGCACGTCGCACAGATGCTCAGTTGGATTGCGATCTGGGGAATTTGGGTTTAATGTTGCCATGGTAACCAGGTAATCAGGGTAATGTTATGGCTGATCAGTGTGTGTGTGTGTGTTCTGACCAGGAAAGCACACAGCATGAAGAAGCTGATGAAGTAAACGATGGCGATGTTGCTGCCGCAGCTGAACTCCTCTCCTGGTTCGTAGTCCGACTCGGGGTCGCAGCGTTTACCTGGAAGACTGGCCAACATGATCTCCTGCCACGCCTCGCCTGTAGCACACCTGCAGACACACAAACGCACACACAGGTAAAAGAACCAGAACACAACAGAACCTCATTGTTCCTGAGATCTGCAGCTTCACTCAGTTTGAAGGCGTTTGATGAACTCAGAACTGAACAGTCAGCTTCATGAAACCAACGGGTGAAATGTTGCGTCTGATTCTTGTAATGTAATTATGACCAGGAGGAGGAGGACCTGACCTGAAGAGGAGAAGAACCGCCTGAGGAAAAGTCTGGAAGTTGTTGTTCCTGTTGATCTGAGTGAAATCCTGCATCGCAATCTTCCCAAACGTCTGCCAGAGAGAGACAGATGGTTCAGGTTAGACAGGTAACCATCGGCTGCAGCGGCTGTTCCAACGTCAGCTCATCAGAACTGAAGCCAAACACAAACAGGCGGCTCCTTTGCACCGAACACGCCCACTTCGGATTGGACTTCAGCTCAAAGGAAAACCTGCTATTTGTTTGGAACCAGTTTCAGGACTATGAAGGGAGGCCTGGACTATGAAGGGAGTCTAACCTACTCAGAGGTAACTCAGGGTAACAAAGTCTGACCGTAGAGTTAAACTACGACGGGGGAGAAGATGTTGGTTAGTTCAGTCGTGTTGGTGCACATTCACATAAAAGGGTTAAAAGAGTTTTTTCACAGCGGCGCGTGCTCCGTATTTTCACCAGAAGAATGCAGGTTGATAGTGTGTCAGGATATGAGGAGTTTAAAGACACGTTAACGGCTAAATCTGATATCGTGGCGGCGGAAGTGCCAGGGAGGCTTGTTGGCATCGCATGGAGTAAAGACTGCAACATCACGCACACCTCTGCCGTGTGAGTGACGCATGCAGTGGAAAGTTCACAACTGGCTTTAGCAGCATAGGCGTCATTTACACTGGGGACGCTGGGGACGCTTTGGACATGTCCCCAACACACCCCATCACTTTTTGAAAGCATTAGTTAAAAAAAGCAGCACCAGGAAATGTTAACTAACAAATTAAAATGCATTGAGAAATGAGAAAACACTGTGCATCGTCCAAGAAAAGGCACTAAAAACTGTGTAATATATAATATAATATATAGTTTTAGATTTATGAATTGTCCCCTGCATGCCGACTTTTTTGTTTCCTTTTATATAAATAAAGACATTTCCACCAGAAATTGGAGCAGAAAATGTCTCCAGAATGCAGGAAATGAAGTGTTTAATGCTCATTGCTAAAAATCTTCTTGTCTTGTCACGTCTCATGACCAAATGTGTCATCCCGACCCTGATCTGAGCCCTTATGTCCTCACCGCTTTTCAACGCAAATTGACGCCCCTGTTCAGCAGTGAGGAAATACTTGTGAGTTCAGCCCACAATCCCTACCAGGGACCTCAGAGACTTTGCTGTGGATCGGGCGTATTCAGAAGATAACACCAGAGTGATTTTAGATTTTTTCTGACTTTTCTTCCAGTAAATTTGACACTTTAATCTAGATTTAGTTCGGTTTATTAACCCCCAACCTCTAAATATGTGAAAATACTTTGACCATATCTCTGAAGACATAGAGAGCAGATAATAAATAAACAAACCTTTCTTAGGACGGGTTAATCAGGAAGTTACACCTGAAGTTACCTGGATAAGCCAGTTACCTCGCTCTGTAGTACAGGCCACTGGTTCTGGATCAGATCTGATGCCCCCCTGCAGGACCACCTGAACTCACCTGCATCCCGATCACAGCGTAGATGAAGAAGATCATGGCGATGAGCAGAGCGACGTACGGCAGAGCCTGGCGAGAGAGGAAGGCGTTAAGCTGCTGCCCTGTTAGCCCCGCCCACACACACACGCACACATTAGCCCCGCCCCCTCTCACCTGCAGCGATTTAATGAAAGTCCACAGCAGTGTACGAATCCCCTCCCCTTTACTCAGCAGCTTGACCAATCGCATCACTCGAAACAGGCGGAAGAAGGTGATCGACACCCGAGAGCTGTCCTCCCCACTCTGAGAGAGAGGCGGGGGGGAGAGAGAGGCATTTACAGAAGAAGAGCAGAAGAAGAAGCTGCGTTCCGGATCTCAAACCTTCTCTTGGTACTTCAGTACTGCAGCTGCCCTCACAGTGCGTACTGCTGCGTACAGTATGCAGTACAGTTGGGACAAACTACTCGGTCATAACACGGCTCCATGACCTCTGACCTCTGGCTCAAACTGATGCTGCGCTGAGTATTGTGGGTCAGAATCCAGGAAAAACACGCCGGCTCGCAGACTGCAAACTGCGGCCCGATGCAGCAGGACATCAAGATCACTTATTAATCGTTCTAGCTTTCTGGAACTTTCAGCATTCTGCCTTTGACATAATGTGTGTTGGGACATGGAGATCTCTTTCTCGAGTCTCGGTAGTTTGGGGGTTTGATCCAGAGTGTCGTCGTCTGAATACTCACACTGAACTCCGTGACGACGATATCCACGACGCTGCCGACCACGATCAGAGCGTCGAACGAGTTCCAGGCGTCTATAAAGTAATGCTGCGGGGAAAAGAGACACGTGATGTTATAGTTACAGGCAGTCTGATGTCATAACCTCCCGCTGACGTCATCGAGCATCAACCCCGTGAGTTTGCACATCCTCTCTGTCAGAGGAAGCAGGACTGAAATACGACTGAGCTGATGTGAACAGATTCTAAGAACATGCAGAGTTTAGGTTCACCTAATAATAAATGTGGAGGTGTCAAACACGACGGCACAAATTGATTCAGTCTGTAAGAACGTTCCTCGGGAAGTTAAATAGGTCACATTCTGCTCCTTTTCAGGTCGATCAGTGTATTTAGGGCTTGAACCAGAACAGGTTTACATGGTTTCATATTTCTGTCAGACAGCACATCTCTGCAGCTCCTCTTTTCACCCTGTGCGTTGAACGCTCCATTTTAGCTACTGAGTGGAACATCTGCCTTCTGTAAGATCTTTGTCGTTACCTGTCTTTCATAAGGTTTTAGCTGAGCTCCGTCTCTACATCACAGTGACAGCTTTATGTCCTCTGACTAGTGTTGTAGCACTCGAGAACGGTCTTAAGACCACTTTTTGATGGTCTTGGTCTCGTCTCGGTCTCGGTCATTGAAGACTCGGGATTTTATTCCAAGACCAGTAGAGTCCAGAACTTTGGGAATATCCATAAATTGCTTTTGTATCATCTGATTTATTTGTTAACATTCAAACTTTGACTGGATGGAAAACGTGTTGCTTCAAATGCAACCAGTGACCCTAATTAAAAATGTGTTGTTCCCGTTAACGACTGCCCCCCCCCCCCTCCCCGCGATGGTCAGCGTGGAAAAGGAGTGTTGAATAAAGATGCTTACGTTGATTTCAGCTCTTAGTGTTTGAATGTGGGGGTTTTAATGGGAATGTGGATGTTTCAGATCCATTTGAGACGTACCTCTGAACTTCCATATTTTATTCTATGCCATGTAATGTGGGGAACTGGTCTTGGTCTCAACTTGGTCTTGGTTTGGGTGGTCTTTACTACAACATTATTCACTTCTGTAAGATCTTTGTTGTTACCTATCTTTCATAAGGTTTTAGCTGAGCTCCGTCTCTACATCACAGTGACAGCTTTATGTCCTCTGACTGCCTGGATGGGCTCTAACATTATTTTAATTTAATCTAATTCTAATTTAATGTCACATCTAACCAGACGCACGGGAAGACATTTTGGCTTAGGGGTGCTGCACAGCAGAAATGTGCGCACGCACTGACACACTTTCCTTCAACACCGAGTGGTTACAAGCAGGGTCGTATGAGGTCACCGAGGTCCGGACCTCCGTAATTATATGTATGTTTAAATAAAATCATTCAAATAAAAACCATTGATAACACGATCAACTTAAATGAAGGCCATGCGGGCGCAGCTGATTACACCGCCGCTGCCATCATTTCAACTTGAAAAACTGCTCCACAATCAGTGTCCACAGCTGGGGAAACACAGGAAGCACATGCAATAACTGAGAGCAGAAGCTGTTTGCGGGCAGAGCTCTGGGCGAAACGGGGTGAAGCGTCTCTGCTTCACTCTACGCACGGGCCACAGCAGCATAACTTCATGTTTAAATCTCCAAACACGCCGACAGGATCAGTCAGAATCTAACGTTAATTAATATTTTCACACACAGTCATCCAGTGAAACTGTTTGGAGTAAAGCAGCCGTCCTCCTGATCAATCCTGAGCGCCATCAGAGCCTTTAAATTTCCTCTACAGAGTTTCCTTGTCTGTCCTGTCAAGTTTATAACTACAGTTTTTAGATTTGCTGCATAAATATCCCTGGTTATTTGCTGACATTACAGCTCCGATGGAAACGTTTAAAATGAAGTGAAAGTAAACCGTTAAAGAAAACTCTCGTACATCAACACAATAATGAAATCACGTGGACAGTTAAAAGGCCCGGTAGAGGTGGGAGAAATCTGAGAAAGCAGAGTTTTCTGCTCCCTTTGGGCTTTTTCACTTTGCAAACCTGTTAGATGCACAAACAGATTTAACCCTTCAGCCCTCCTCGGGCATTCTTGTACATTTTTCTCAACTTTTTTTTTTTGATTTGCATTTTGCACCCTCTGGACAGCTTGGTGGCAAAAATGTGCAATAAACTATTTAGTACAAAAAATGAATTATTTTTTGAGCAGTGGAGAAGTTGTTTAAGTGAATTATGAAAAAAGCAAAAAACTATATTGATGTAAAATGATTTTATTTCAGTTTTATTGTGCATGCACATTTTTGCCACCAAGGTGTCCAGAGGGTGCAACGTTTGAGGGCTACCACAGTAAAGGAGAGGGAAAAAGCCAAAAAGCAATGTTTTTAATGTTGACCAGACAGTTCGATGTTTGTTTTACATGTCAGCTGTTGAATCTGTTTATATGATTTCATGGGAACCTGAACATCAGGGACAGGAAACACCGGAACAGGTATCAGGTGTGACTGCTGTGTTTGAGCAGCAGGTTCTCAGCAAGGTCAGGTCTACATCAGGCTGCACAGGCCAGCTTCTTCATTCTGAGTTTCTCCCCTCAGGTCGTAGATTTAGAGTTCCAGGATTCCACTTCAATAGGAGCAAAAACTCTTGTGCGCTGTGCAGTAACCCTGCTGAATCTCAGGTAACGCCACATTACTGTTTTCTGTTTTTAGTTTTCTGAATGTACTGGTCACATTATTTGTATTTTTTATTTTTGTACTTGTGTTGTTAATCTGATCCCTGATTGTTTTATCTTGTGCCCTGGCAAGATTAATAATAAAATCTAGTAAGTTAATAGTCGAAGATTCGATGGGCGGAGTCTGATTAGACTGTCAATCTCACAGTCGAAGCTTCGCAGTGAAACAAGGATCATGTGGGGGTGCTCAACATCTGATTTTACATAGAACTACTAGTTTTCTCCCAAAAGGTTGCCTGTTACAACGTTTAATGCTGTAAATAAATATGTAAAAAGAACTTTCAATAAATGTTTTTAAAGTGTGTGAATAAATCCTAAATTGTAACTCTAACCTGGGGCAACCCAACTCACGGGACTTTCAGATAATTTATCACCGTTGATGAACCACACAAAGCCGCGACAAAACTAGACCACAAGACCGCAGTATGGCGCACAAGAGAGAGAGAGAGAGAGAGAGTATATATTATTATATATATTATTATAATATATTTTTATTTTTTAACACACTTGTTTAATGAAATGTATGGGGTTGATTGTTCTTATGTTGTATGTATGATGCTTTGGCAATGTTGTTACACATTCATGCCAATAAAGCTAATATAAATTGAATTGAATTGAGAGAGGAAATGGTCGACAATAAGTCTCAGTTTAGCTTCAGCTCAATCACTGCGCACAAAAACACACATGATTTGACAATCAGTCGACTACAGGCAGGACCTGACGACTCTGATTCCTTAGTCGGGGACGGTCCTAAAGTTAATACTTACTTTAATCAACTAAAGTAATGAACTGAAATACCAGACCAGCCAAACATCAGGTGGTGAAACACACAGTCCCTGTTATCAGACACATTCACTGTGGGGCGGAGAGTTATTTTCCAGGTGTGTTTGTTTTTCTCACCCTGAGTCTGAGGGCGAGCAGCTTCAGCACCATCTCCACAGTGAAGAGTCCAGTAAACACCATGTTGAGGATGTCCATGATGTGGCTGAAGGTCTTCGACTGTTCGTAGTGCTGCAGGAGAGAAAACAGCTTTAAAACACTAAAGCACAACATCATTGAACTCTTGATCCAAAAAAAAGGGACAAGAGGGGGGCGGGCCTTTGTACAGGTGAGGGTGGGGCTTCAGACCTCGACAGTAAGCTGAGTGTGTTATTGACCTGAACAGCCAGAGTGACGGTGTTGAGCAGGATGAGGACGAACATGACGTATTCGAATCCTGTCGAGTTGATGATTGACCAGAACTTGTACTGGACCGGGTTCTTTGGGATGTAAAGCTTCAGCGGCTGAGCCTTCAGAGCGTACTCCACACACTGACGCTGCAGAGACAGAAAGGGTCAACACATGAGCGGTCAGGTCAAGTCGCATCACGACCCGCCGCGCTCATCCGGGATGGAATTCAAGGTTAAAATGCAGCAGAGGTCCAGGTGTTCACCTGGTTCTTGTCCAGCTCACAGTTCTTGTACTCCTGCTCTCCCTGCTCTCTGAAGGTGATGATGACGAAACCCACAAAGATGTTCATCATGAAGAAGGCGATGATGATGATGTAGACAATGAAGAAGATGGAGATCTCAACGCGGTAGTTGTAGATGGGACCAGAGTTCTCCCCGTTAGCGTCGATGGCTTTATACAGCAGCCTGCAGAGAGAGAGAGAGGTGAGGAGGGGAAAACGCCTCAGCCTGGTTCTGTTCTGCAGTAGGACTGATGTTAATAAAGTTGTTTGAATTGAAAACTCACGCGGGCCAGCCCTCGAAGGTGGAGACGGTGAAGAGCGCCATCATCCCCATCAACACGTTATCAAAGTTAAAGTCGCTGTTCTGCCAGATCCTCTCCCTGACCATCGGGTGGCTCACGTCACCATCTTTATACACCACGAAGGTCCCTCTGAACACAAATTCGCCGTGGGGACATCTCATTAACACAATGAACCCTAAAACAAAGTCTTAAGCCTCAAACAGCCCTTCAAATGAGCGAGGTCCAACATTTTGTCCCCACAAGTACAGTGAATCACCGTTTTTGGAACCCACAAATATAATAAAACACGTGCAAAGACACACACACATGCTCACAAAGACACAAAGGCACACACACACATGCACAACCAGACACGCACGTATGTGCACACATACACACACACAAACATGAAAACACACACACACACACACACACACACACACACACACAACCAACTCGCACAACCAGACATGCACACACAGTGATGTCATCTCTCAGTCTTTCTAGCAGAAGCTGGTTTCAGAGAAGTAAAAACTCACTTGCACTGTTCAGGTGTGCTCTTGGCTTCGTCTGTGCAGCGATAAAATTTTCCCTGAAACACAAACGAGGAAACAGACACAGGAAGTCACCATCATCACGTGACTCTAAAGCTGGGCAGGTAATTTATTTCAGAAGCATGTTTGTTCTATTTGTTGAAATTTTCTTTAAACCCGACAGACATCAATAAATCAAACGCACTGACACAGAAATGGAAATATTTTTGGTATGTGTGGCTGTAAGGACTTTGATGACCACGTCTGAATGAAATGATTGGCTGGCCTAACTCACTGCCGAGTAAAAGAGTGATACAGTGAAAAAGTGACAGTGAAAGACTGATACAGTGAAAAAGTGACAGTGAAAGATCGATACAGCGACACAGTGAAAGAGTGATACAGCGACACAGTGAAAGAGCGATACAGCGACACAGTGAAAGAGCGATACAGCAACACAGTGAAAGAGTGATACACTTACACAGTGAAAGAGTGATACAGCGACACAGTGAAAGAGTGATACACTTACACAGTGAAAGAGCGATACAGCGACACAGTGAAAGAGTGATACAGCGACACAGTGAAAGAGCGACACATCGACAGTGAAAGAGCGATACACTTACACAGTGAAAGAGTGATACAGCGACACAGTGAAAGAGTGATACACTTACACAGTGAAAGAGCGATACAGCGACACAGTGAAAGAGTGATACAGCGACACAGTGAAAGAGCGACACATCGACAGTGAAAGAGTGATACACTTACACAGTGAAAGAGTGACACAGTGATAAAATGACAGTGTGGATGTGTGAGCTTTATCACCGCTCACAGTTTATTCATTTTGTTCAGGGAGAAAAAAAAAAAAGTATAAACTTCAAACCAGTGAAAGTTGGTTTCTTGTTCAGTCTCACCTTGAACAGTTGGACTCCAATGCAGGCGAACATGAACTGCAGCAGAGTCGTGACGATCATGATGTTTCCGATCGTCCTGATGGCCACAAACACACACTGGACCACATGCTGCAACACACACACACACACACTTTGAGTGTATATAACACTGCAGATGATGTTTCTAACGAACACATCTGACATCAGACATGTTTAATAGTGTGATTGAAGTTGGCCTTGACTAAGTGTTGTACCTAAATGCTGGTCCTGACTAAGTGCTGGTTAATATCTACGACAATTCTTTGGTCGTGGTAAACAAGGGAAGGTGTGTTTCTTTCAGTACATAAGTTTATTTTTATTTTATTTACTCAGTTTACTGTGGAACTAAATTGCATGTAATCAGATTTCCCAGTATGAAGACCTGTATGCGTTTAATTGTTTTAATTGTAAAACAAAAACTGTATACTTTAACAAATATCACAGTAAATATAACAGTGTAGGAAACTATCTCTCAGGCAAATTCTGCTGCGTCTTTTTTCTCTGATTTCTAAGTGGATTTTTTGGACGTTGTGTAAAGTGTAAGTCATCCTGAACACACAGCATATATGTACATGCACTGTAAACTATCCCAGGATGTCCAAACCCCCCATACTCAGACCTCAGCGTCCTCATTAGCAGCTACAGCCCTAAAATAAACACACATTTGAAAATGAGATGCCTGCAGGTTCTGTCTGCCATCAGTGACCAGATTCTATTAAGTATTAAAGGAGCAGCACCAGGATCCACCTTCCTGTAACTCTGTGGTCCAGCTCCAGGCTTTAAATACACACAGGTGTTACCTTGAGTCCTTTGGCTCTGTTGATGGCCCTCAGAGGTCTGAGCACCCGGAGGACTCTGAGGATCTTCACCACCGAGATGGCGCTGGAGCTACAGGCACAAACACGCAGCGGTCAGTCTGCTGTTTGCATTGCAATGCACAGTTAGTTATGTTGTCGTTTCTCCCAGCAGAGGGCAGCACCCACACACAGCTGATAAACATTTTTTCATCCCCGCTGATCAGCAAGCACATCGTGAGAAATGATTGATCCAGAGTCAAATTCCTCCTGTGTGTACACACACCTGGCAAAAAAAGCTGATTCTGATTTATCACAGAAATAACTGAATCCCTGTAGCTCAGGCAAACAGCACCGGAAAGCATTCAAAGAGTTTAAATTTAAAGTCTCTGCTGGTTGATTTTTCATACAGATTCAATTAAATGAACTCAGGAAGGAACAGAAAGACTAAGGATTACAACTTAATAAGAAAACAACTAATAATTTATCATTATAGGCTGAAAAGACCTGAAACAGTATAAATGTTTTATAAAATATTAAATACATGCAGCTCTTCTTGTTTAAACCTGTTTTTTAAAGACTCCAGTAGACTCTGATCAGACGATCCAACACACTGAGCAGCTTAAAACCAGAAGCCCCTGTGGATCTACCTGTAACACCAGCAAACAGTCAGGAGCCGATTGATGTTATTTCATCATACCGTAACTTGCCCAACACTGCTTATGAGTGAGAGTTGTTGCCAGTGTTTGGTCTAATGTGCATTTTCTGAGTCGTCTGAAGTGCTTTGGAGGCAACATTAGCTGTTAAAATGTAAATATTAACTAAAGATGGTGTAAATCTTTCTGTTTAGGACGCTGGAAATAAGGTTTAAACACTGTCTTTTCATAGAAATATTGAATGAACGGATGAACTGACTGACCGCTGAGCTGCAACCTTCCTTGCAGCAAGTGCTGGTTTCCAAACAGCGACGTGTTTGTTTTTGTGTTGTTTGCCAACTTTCCTTTTGTTCTTTTGAAAACTTTATTTCTGTCTTTTCCCTCCATTCTTGAATATCTATATTCCCCCAATCTGCACCTTAAGCAGCCTGAAGGATACTTCCTGTTTGGCGTGGCTGCTAATGTTAGCTAGTGTTGTTGTCTCTGTGTGCTGGTGGTGTAAAATGAATCATGATACTGACTGAAGGAAGAAGGAGACCAGCGAGACGCTGACGACCAGCAGATCCAACAAGTTAAACCAGTTCCTGCAGAAGGAGCCCTGGTGGAGGAACGCTCCGTGGACCGTCATCTGACGTCAAACCAAGAGAAGAAGAGACGACGCCAGCGTTACACCAAGAGAAGAAGAGAAAGAACAACAATCTGTCTCAAGCTGTTTCATCCTGACTGGAGGGTTTTTACCTTTAACAGAATCTCCACAGTGAAGATGGAGGTGAAGGCGTAGTCCGCGTAACCCAGGATCTACACCAGCAACCACAAACACAGACAAATACACAATAAACATGGAGACACAAAATAAACACACCAATAAATACAGTTTAATGGCGAGGCAGCGTGCCGTCGTCAGCATTTGCACTTGTGCGTCGCTCAGCAGCTGTTTTTAAGTTTTCATACTTTTGCAGTGTGCGTGCACGCTTTTCTATATTTATTCATTCATTCACTGCTGTTTTGTTGTTGCTGTGAATTGAACTGATTTTATTGCATGCTGGACTTGTCTTGCGCGCTCACTTCCTCCCAGATTGTGACTTGATTTTAGATCGCCTGCACCTTCAGCAAGAGTGAAGCTACCTCAACCAATCAGTAGCTGCATGGTGGACTAATGCCGGTTTGGCCGTGCTCTGTTTTCCATTGTCACAGCAGGCTTCCCCGCCGCCACTTGCGGTGCTCCTCAACTCCGAAAATATTCACGCGCATTTTTGTTCCGCCATCACTTCTCGTAAAACTGTCAATATTATAAATCTACACAGCTGATTTCTCACCTCAAAACTTCTCAGAAGTGGATTTAGCGATGAAATAACATGTGAAAATTGTAAAATATAATATAATATAATGATGATGCAGTGAATAATGACGATTCTCTTTGACCAATCAGCAGACTGCTGTGTTTTCACGTCATGTTTTAAGATCGCCTCAGCTCGCTTGGAACCTCGACGGGGGTGATACGAAGAAAAGTACCTGGAAGCAGGTACAACTTTTCCACAAAGGCGAGTCGAGCTGGTACTGTGCAGTGGAAAAGGGGCTTAACAGTGTAAAACAGAGTGAGGAGGGGGGACGAGCACATGTTGGATTATCTATGAGTTTCTTTTGAACTGATGGCGGCAGGACTGAGTGAAGTGCAGATGAGTCCCTGCTGAGGTGAGCAGCTTCACCCACGAGCTTAAAACAGTAACTATTTTGACTAAAATCTTTGACTAAATGTTTTATAGGAACACCCTCCCTTTCACTTGTTTTTATTCACCTTTTATTGAAATAAACTCAGATTCATTTGATCCTGTTTGTCTTTTTTTTTAAGTCTTCTCCTGATTTTAAGAACCTGTGGGTCACCTGCTCATAACCAATAAAAAAACAGTAAAAGAACTAAATAAAGGGGTCGTCGCTGCCACGTGCAGTTACATTTGTGAGCATCAGACGGCAGCGTAGTTTCGACGCAGAAGTACAGACGCTGTGTTTTTCAGAATGTCCAGAATAAAGTTGAAATATCTTTTATCTACCTGCCCTGTACTCTGCTGTAAAAACACCTGTGATCGGGCAGAAATCTCAAGTGTTGCAGCACATTTCTGATCTGTCGTTAGCACGCATTAGCTCAGAGGGCTAACTTGGCTTGTTTACTGTATTACATGAACGTCCCGCCGAAATCTGTTCAGTTCAGCAAGGCGTTGCCTGATAGTCTAAACAGTATATGAAAAAAAAGGAACCAGCAGCTGAGTATCACTGATCCCAGCGTCCAGATAACATGTTAATCAATATAACGTGTAGGTTAAAGGGTCATTTCGATCGAATTATTTCGTTTCTCAACGAGTCAAACTACATTTTAGTGATGTCACAGTGATGTCATTGTGCTCACAAATAGAAATGAGGAACAAAACAAACCAAAATAACAGTCTTAATTATTAAGGTTTAACATCCTGTGTGTGTGTGTGTGTGTGTGTGTGTGTGTGTGTGTGTGTGCAGGCTTGTTTTACTGTATTCGTGGGGGCCAAAAAATGGGAATCCACTATACTTGTGGGGACCATAAATGCAAAGTACAAGTTTAAAGGGCTGTTTGAGGGTGAAGACCTGGTTTTCGGGTTCAGGTTGGGTTTGTAGTTGTGATGGTGAAGGGGCCAGGGAACGCGTTATGTTATTATGTCCCCACAAAGATAGTCACACAAACCTGTGTGTGTGTTAGAATTTATTTCTTTCCTCAGCAGCTGCTAATTGCTTCATCTGGCATGAAGACAGCTGCTGCAGAGAGTGTGTGTGTGTGTTAGTGTGTGTGTGTGTGTGTGTGTGTGTGTTAGTGTGTGTTAGTGTGTGTTAGTGTGTGTGTGTGTGTGTGTGTTAGTGTGTGTTAGTGTGTGTTAGTGTGTGTGTTAGTGTGTGTGTGTGTGTTAGTGTGTGTGTGTGTTAGTGTGTGTAGTGTGTGTGTGTGTTAGTGTGTGTGTGTGTGTGTGTGTGTGTGTGTTAGTGTGTGTGTGTGTGTGTGTGTGTTAGTGTGTGTGTGTGTTAGTGTGTGTTAGTGTGTGTGTGTGTGTGTGTGTTAGTGTGTGTGTTAGTGTGTGTGTGTGTGTGTGTGTGTTAGTGTGTGTGTGTGTTAGTGTGTGTTAGCAGAGTGTGTGTGTGTTAGTGTGTGTGTGTGTTAGTGCACTTACCAACCTATCTAACAGTGGACCTCGACGTCGTTACACACCCACTAAGAGGGGACTAAAAAGTGAACAGGGGACATTTTTTAGGTCCCCTGTTGGACATGCTTTAAATCATGCTAAAATCATGTCTAAAACCATCTGGTAAATTTTTTAAACTATTGTCAAGAGGGGACCTGCAGGTGTGTGAGTGTTTAAGTCCATACTCAGCAGTGCCTCTAGTGGATCAAGCAAAGATTTTAACGACTCATTCACACACGTCGTTCTTAACACTCCCCTATAGAGTGAATGGCTTGCAGCCCCAGGGAGTCTATCAGACTGTAGAGGGGCTATTATACAAGCTACTCAGTAAAGAAAGCTGTCACTTGAAACACAATTTCTTAATTTTTTCTAACAAAATATACAGGCTGAGTTTTAGTGGATGTCTTGTGTTTTAAGATCAACATGTATTAAAATACAGGGCTACACTGAAGGCCTGGAGAGTAAAACGAATTTTAGATTCTAAATAAGGGAACAAAAATAGAAAAACAGCCAGGGTAGAATTATAAATAAAATGGTCAGTATAAAGATACTTTTATGGTTTTAATTCATTATAAAAAATGAATGAATTAATAAAAAATTATTTGACATTTGTTATCTAGAGATTTTAACTTGTTCAGTCGCAAAATACTAACCTGACTAGATTTCACAAGCACTGGACATCAATACTTTTTTCCCCCCCATTATATTTGTGTGCTTAGTCTACACTTAAAGATATGCATTTCATTTATTGATTTGAATTACAGAAAAAGGGACCACACTTGTACTGTGTGGAACGACAGGAGTCCACTGTTCGCTTGTAGATGATGACACAAGTTCCCTCTTAGATAGCATGGAGCGATAATCACACTCCAACTTGTGTGAAAATAATAAATAAGCTAATTTAATCACACTTTTGAGACAAAATAAACTAACTAAATAGTCTCTTTATTTTCTATACATTCTTTTAAAACAAAATATAAAGGCTGAGTTTTAGTGGATGTCTTGTGTTTTAAGATCAACATGTATTAAAATAAAGGGCTACACTGAAGGCCAGGAGAGTAAAATGAATTGTAGATTCTAAAAACCAGAACAAAAATAGAAAAACAACCAGGGTAGAATTAGAAATAAAATGGTCAGTATAAAGATACTTTCTTTACGGTTTTAATTCATTATAAAAAAAATGTATTAATTAATAAAAAATATTTGACATTTGACATCTAGAGCTTTAAACTTGTTCTGTCCCAAAATACTAACCTGGCCAGCTTTCACAAGCACTGGACATCAATAAAAAAAATTTCATTATATTTGTGTGCTTAGTCTACACTTAAAGATATGCATTTCATTTATTGATTTGAATTACAGAAAAAGGGACCACACTTGTACTGTGTGGAACGACAGGAGTCCACTATTCGCTTGTAGATGATGACACAAGTTCCCTCTTAGATAGCATGGAGCGATAATCACACTCCAACTTGTGTGAAAATAATAAATAAGCAAATTTAATCATACTTTTGAGACAAAATAAACTAACTAAATAGTCTCTTTATTTTCTATACATTCTTTTGAAACAAAATATAAAGGCTGAGTTTTAGTGGATGTCTTGTGTTTTAAGATCAACATGTATTAAAATAAAGGGCTACACTGAAGGCCTGGAGAGTAAAATGGATTTTAGATTCCAAAAAAAGGAACAAAAATAGAAAAACAACCAGAGTTGAATTATAAATTAAATGATTAGAGGTAAGATACTTTCTATTCAGTTTTAATTAATTGTTAAAAAGTATTTCACATCAGACTTTGACTACAGCTTTAAACTTGTTCAGTCCTAAAACACTAAACTGACCAGTTTATGTCAATACATTTTGTCATCATATCTATGTGCTTAGTCTACACTTACAGAAATGCATTTTATTTATTGATTTGAATTACAGAAAAAGGGACCACACTTGTACTGTGTGGAACGACAGGAGTCCACTGTTCTCTTGTACATGATGACACAAGTTCCCTCTTAGATAGCATGGAGCGATAATCACACTCCAACTTGTGAGAAAAAAATAAATAAGCAAATTTAATCATACTTATGAGAAGAAACTAACTACAGAGTGTTAGTTAGAAAGTTATTTTCAACAAAATACAAAGGTTGAGTTTTAGTGAAATTCCTAAATTGTTTCAAGCTTCAGACTACTAAAATGATAGACTACCCAGTAGACAGCAGAATGAGTATTTTAAAAGCACAAAAAGTGAAAGTAAAAACAAAATGAATACAAAGGTCAGCTGCAAGATCTCTTCATTTTTAATCAATGGATTTAATGCTGTTAATTATCATGATACATGACCAGTGTTTGTATGTGTCCTAAATCTATATTTAGGAAGTTGTTGCTCGCAAACACATTGACAACAGACCTGTCTGTCAATTGAATAGTTAGTTTCCTAAACACCGCAGCACAAATCTATCCAACACAATGTTGTCAATGTCGGAGACCCACCTTCAAAAAAGTTATCAGCAAGCATGTAAGGAGCCTAGCTAATAAGGATAGCTATGTTAGTTTTTGAATACACTGTCAAAGTTAGAACGCTGTGCATAACTGGTAGTCAGTAGGTGTGGCCGAGATGAGCTACTTTTGTACAGTTGAAATCACATCATGTCGAAACTAAAGTGTGAAATGTTGAAAAGGTTAGTTTAGCTACAAATGAACAAGTTCATATGTGCGTGTTTAGGTTTTATGATGTGGAAATTAAGGGGCTAAATGAAGCCTGTCTCTGAAAAATTAAATCTTTCTAAAATGCTTCGGCAGTACATTTGTTCTTAGCCTTAGAGAAAGGTCCACAGAGACATTCAGACACACTACAAATAATATGAAATAAGCAAAATGGACAATTCGAAAATTATAATCTAAACCAAATATATAAGCTGTAGTGTTGTTGTTTTTGTTTTTTAGAAAAGTGTCACCAGCAATGTTCTCATTGTAGCTTTTTGAAATGTGGGGTTAAACATTTGTTGGCGAATAGAGAAGCATATTTGAGGGCTGTCAAATGGTGCAGCATCGTAACAATGGAACTTAGAGTTTGCATCAACTGGAGAACACACAACCAGTGCTGCATTAAGTTCACACTGATATTTGGCAGGTATTTGTCTTTATAGATTTTTACATCTCAATATTTTCAACTTCTTTCTTTAGCATGTACAGTTTAAATGTGTGTTAGTGATTTTAATAGCCATTGAAATAGTGATGAGTTACCTATAGATCATCTCAGAACCATCACAACGTTGGATGGCTATTCATAACACAAGTTGTTCAACCACAAATAGAAAACAGTACAAAATATACAGAACTATGTTGAAGCAAACTTTATTGAATGTGCTTTTAAGCTAAGACACACACAAACTCCTAAACTGAAAGTTCCTCATGTGCCCACCCTCTTCTGTGTTCTTACACTGAACAAAATTATAAACGCAACACTTTTGTTTTTGCCCCAATTCCTCCGGTGAGTATGCTGGCCATGCAAGAAATGGGATGTTTTCAGCTTCCAGGAATTGTAATCCTTGCAACATAGGGCCGTGCATTATCATGCTGCAACATGAGGTGATGGTTGTGGATGAATGGCACAACAATGGGCCTCTGGATCTCGTCATGGTATCTCTATGCATTCAAAATGCCATCAATAAAATGCACCTGTGTTTGTTGTCCATGAAACACGCCTGCCCATACCATAACCCCACCGCCACCATGGGCCACTCGATCCACAACTAGGACATCAACAAACCGCTCACCCACACGAAGCCATACACACGTCATCTGCTCTGCACAGTGAAAACTGGGATTCATCCATGAAGAGAACACCTCTCCAAAGTGCCAGACGCCATCGTATGTGAGCATTTGCCCACTCAAGTCGGTTATGATGGCAAACTGCAGTCAGGTCGAGACCCCAAAGAGGATGACGAGCATGCAGATGAGATTCCCTGAGATGGTTCCTGACAGTTTGTGCAGAAATTATTTGAGGATGCTAAACGATTCTTGCAGCAGCTGTCCGGCTGGCTGGTCTCAGACAATCTTGGTGGTGAAGATGCTGGATGTGGAGGTCCTGGGCTGTTGAGGGAATAGAGAATCGGTTTGTTATCAAACCCAGACATTTGTTTTATAGTACTTTAATGCCACTGTGTAATTGTTGAGGACTTCTTTAGTACCATAACAAGGAGCACTCTCAGAACCGGGCCCCTTCTTTGGAGTCAGTGATGTGTCTTCAAATATATTCCTGTAAGAATTCTCCTGGCTCAGTGTTTTTGGTGGTGATTTTTATACTGATTAAATGAATTATCTGTCAGTCTGTCTGTCATCAAATTCCATGAACGACCAGCACTATCTCAGCAGTTCTAACACTCGATGAGGATCTTATGCAATGTCACCCTAAGGGTTTGGATTTGTATCTACATTTATATAATACACATCAAAATTGTACACTATGTATGATGGCAGTGGGTATTTCTTATTTTAATTGTTGCCTGCTTAGCTTGACTGACTTGCTGAGAGTTGAATGACAAGATCAATATTGTTCTAATATCTGAACACAAAATCAAGCTATGCCTTTAAACCATTTTCAGGTTGCTCCTTACATGGCAACATATAACTATATAGTGTATAATACTATGCACACACTTAACAATGCTCCATTTCCTTATAATTCATTAGCAACCAAGAAAGTTGTAGTTAAATACAGTATTGAATAGAGAATCTTATGTTCTGATCTAATACCTTTCTCCTTGTAGATGAATCCTTTCTGAAATTTGGCTTTTTCTTTCTCAGATGCAGTGAAGTTGCAAGGCTTCCTTTTTAGGAAAAACCCTTCTGGTTCTCATTTTCCAGTGAAATGTTTTACAATATGATAACTTGGGTGACTTTGTAAAACAATATAAGCTATCTCTACTTTTTCTGTGTACATATATGTATATAGGAATGTAAGGAATAAAATACAATAAAAGTAGAATCAGTTAAAATTCTATGTATTAGTATAAATAATATTCATACTATATACACCCTATATACAATATACAGGTAACATTCTACATAGGTGTAAAAATATTTACACACTAAGCAATCAATATACAATAACAAACTATCTGTACAATCTGATACAGTCAGAATATACTATCTTATACAATACTATATATATATATATATATATATATGTACATGTTTATATTTAAATTTGATAGTTTAGTTACAAACAGCCTTGATGAAAACATACAAGGGGTATTGGTAAAAATGTTCAACTTACCTCTCGCTTTGGTCTTCAGGATGGAAAGATGAAAAAGTTTTTCAAAAGAACAACACAGGTGAAATATGTCTACATACCGTTAAGATAGACAGATAGATAAATGGATGACTGGTAAACGATTAGTAAGAATAGTAAAGAAATTTTAAAGTTGGTTTTCTCCTTCAAAAAACTGCATACTTGTCAACACTTCCACAAGACACCAAAGACTGCCATGCACCTTCTCTGAGGAGCCCAGAATATATACACAATCCTGACTAGCTATCTGGACAGTGATTGGTTCTTAGGATAAGACATCAAATGCTAACTACTGCTGGCATAGTAATGCAAATGTTCTCTGGCAATTAGATATAGGTTTGATTTACTTTTGTTTACTGTGGTAGACATGTCAGACATACTGCTTGAAGGTATTGTTGTGGATTTTTTAGAAAGAGTTACACATGTCTTCAGTTAATGATGTAGATTTAAAAGAATCCTCTACATTTAAGTGACTAGAGCCTATGTGATTCACAAATGTTTTAAGGTTGAAATGTTGAGAGCTGTCTCTGAGAAGTCATCTTGGGTGAGGGTTGTGAAGTTTCAGTCATTGTTCTCCATTGTGTGCAGCGTGGGGGATGGTTTCTTGTTGCTGACGATGGTCGTTAGGGCGGCAAACCAGTGACTTGGCCTTTTGTAATGCAACTTCTCTGGAGTCTTGTGGGAGATATTTTGAAACTGTAAAGAGCGGATGTACAATACTCCACTTTTGTTGAAAATTGTACCCTATGTTACAAGCTACTCACAAAAAGTAGCTAAATACGGTGTTTTACACCAGAAAACATCTACTAAGAATTAGTATAATAACCATACATATGTGCGATTTAGTACACCCCCAAATAATGGGGTTGAATAACTTTTAAAATATCACCAAATGAATTTTAAAGCGATTGTGTATAATATGGAGTTAATTTATTACACTAGTATGGACAAAAATACAGCAACACCTACACATTACTTTTATGACATCCCATTCTAAATCCATAGGCAAGATTTCCCTTAACAACCCATGAAAACACAGCCCCTACCAAATTTATTAGGACAGGGGTAGCACCTTTGCCCATATAGTGTATTTGGATGGAAATCTATCTCAAAAGAAAGAAGACTGATGGTCTCTCTGATTGGTCTGACACATGATCAACAATGCTTAAAGTCACTGAAAAGGTTTACAAGCAGTGGGAATCATTTAATATGTAAGGCTTACAATGAATGTCAACCAGGCATTCATAGTCATTGAAATTCTAGGTCACTCTCTTCTGATGAATTTAAACTTCTACGTATATTAAGTGTAGTGGTGGAGTTACCTACAGCCTGTCTCAGAACCAACATAATGCCTTATTGTCTTGCTCAGATTTTTATTATTTGGTCATTTGTCCTTGCTTTTTGTGCTTCTACCATAGGTATTTAGGCTATGTAGTTAAAAGGCTTCTGTTTTATTTGCCTTAATTGTGTTTATTGAGTTTATTTTGTGTTACATGCCACTTGTTTCAGGGATACTATAATTTAACAGTGGTGAGAACTTCTCTCAGGCTTACCAATATTGTAAATATGCTATACAAACTGGCATCCATTTCTTTTAAGCGTATTGTTGAAACCCAAAATGTAGAGTGGCCATTATAGTGCAGTATACAGTAAATTGAGGGTCAAAGTTAAGAGAAAAGAGAGCAAGAAACTTTCAGTTTATGAGCGTGTGTCTTCAGGAGCATGTGCACCATACACAAATGAGTTCTTACTGCAGTGGCCCAGTTCAAACCTGTGGCTTATTAGCATGCATCTCCTCTCTCCTGTATTTATTTTCTCTCTTTGGCTGTACCATCATCAGATTTTTATTAGAATTGGGTGTTTGGGCACTTTTACTAAACATATGTCTACATATATTTCTACCGTTTTCTTTTTGTGGTTGTAGGAAACTGTTATGAATTAGCATCCAATGCAGAGTTAAGCTAAATACAAAATCCTGGAGAAAGTGTGAGTGCTGTCTCTGAGAGGTGACCTGGAGCAGGTGAGGGGTGTGAACGTGTGTCTGATTGTCTGCAGTGAGAATCTGTGTCTGATTGTCTGCAGTGTGGGGGAGGGTTTCTTGCGACCAATGATGATCGTTGGGCCTTTGAACTTGAACTACTTAACATTTCACACTTGCACCCAATATTGTGTCTCGCCTAGTCTTGTAAACTTAGTGTCTCTTCAAACCCCAAGTAACCACAGATTATATTTAGTTTAAATTATAAGTTTCTCTTAGAAATTATCAATTTCTTTTTTATTTATTCATGCTGGAGTGTGAGTGTCAATCCATGCTATCTAAGAGGGAACTTGTGTCATTATGTACCAGCCAACAGTGGACATTTTTGTAATGCAAAACAACAAACAAAATGCATTCCGTTACATACAGATTTAAGATACATGTACATTGTAAAATTGATTGAAATCCTGTGATTGTCATAATTGGTCAATATACTGGGAAAATTGGGGGGCTAAATCCTTTCAAAGGGCTGGTGAAAGTTCATAATAAATCTGTTTTTAGCAAATAAAAAAAGAACATTAAGAATCTTCCTGCTGAACATTTACTTCCTAATTGAAATTTATTTATCATGCTTGAGGAATATTTAATGATGTTGGAGTGTGACTGTTGCTCCATAGGATCTAAGAGGGGACATGTGCCCTATGTAGCAACAGTGGATTCCTGTCATTTAATGTGTCATCGGTAATAGTCTTTTTGTCATGGGTAATGTGGGTTACACATTTCTTAGCAAAGGACAGCAGCTTCTCAGGTGGAGGATCAAACTTCAGGCTCTTGAATTTTTAAGTTGGTAAAGTTTTGTGCTTTAATGTTTTGTTTGGAGAAAGGAGGCAAGTTCAGAATAGGGAATGTGTGTGGGTCAAAAAGCGTCAAATACCAGTGAACTAGTTATGAGCAATACTTTTGAATGAAGAACATATTATGAGTTGGAAAAGACTTAATTGAGAGTTATTTGGAAACTATTACTTGTTACATAACAATAGACCTTATTTACAAGTATAACTAAAGATTCTATTTAGGTTACATTATAATTTTCTTTTAAGAATCATACATTTCTTTTTTACTCATCCATGTTGCAGTGTGAGTGTCGATTCATGCTATCTAAGAGGGAACTTGTGTCATTATATACCAGCCAACAGTGGACATTTCTGTAATGCAAATCAACAAACAAAATGCACACCTATAAATATAGATTAAAGAAACAAGTACATTGTAAAATTGATTAAAATCATGTCCTAATTGGTCAATATCATATTTGGAAGATTTGGGGGCTAAACCATTTCAAAGGTCTAGTAAAACTTAATAAATATGTTTTTAGCAATTAATAAAAAATTAATACAAAGTATCTTGCTGCTGACCATGTTGTTCCTACTTTTTATTTATTTATCTTAAAGTACTTATGACTCTCCTGACTTGTGGGCAGCCCTTCATTTTGATGCAGTGTCAAGATTGAAAATGGTTAAGCCATCAACTAAAGCTGAGACATCATATTTCATTACAAAACAATAATAACAAATCATGCTAGAGGAATATTTAATGATGTTGGAGTGTGACTGTTGCTCCATACTATCTAAGAGGGGACATGTGTCGTTATGTAGCAACCAACAGTGGATTCCTGTCATTTAATGCCATACAAGTGTGGACAGCAGCTTCTCAGGTGGAGGATCAAACTTCAGGCTCTTGAAGGTTTAAGTTGGTAAAGTTTTACTTATGACTCCCCAAACTTGTGGGCAGCCCTTCATTATAATACAGTGTCAAGAGTGAAAATGTTTAAGCCATCCATTAAAGCTGAGACTTTATATTTCATTACAAAAACATAACAAATCATGCGGAATAATTATTGATGCTGGATGTTGGAGTGTGACTGTTGCTCCATACTATCTAAGAGGGGACATGTGTCGTTATGTAGCAACCAACAGTGGACTCAGTCATTAAATGCCATACAAGTGTGGACCTTTTTTCTGTAGGCCTAATGCAAACATGAAAATACCATGCATTCCTGATGAAAACCCATCAGGACATCATTTTATTTGGGTTGCCTTTTATCTTACAGTCTGAAGCTTAATACTAGTTAGGAAATCTACTATTGCTGAGCCTTTAAGTTTTGTTTCAAAAGCATATTATCAAATCATGTGTCAACAGACTGCTTAGTTGAGATTATATTTTTCTCATAAGTATTATTGTTTTTGATTCAAAACCAGTCTAAGATTCAGTTATTAAGAGCAAATACAAAGTAACTCTTTAAAATGCATACATCACAGGTCATAAAAATGACCATCCCACACAGAAGAATATGAATTCCCCTAAGAGAAAATTAAAATAAGTGCACTAGTGTAATAAGATATTTTATTATTATTTAAACGGTATTTGAAACCTAGATCAAGTCATTTTTGTTGGTAATACTGTAGTGCTTGATATCAATGCATGCAGCAAAGTTACTTCTGAATTAAAGTTTAAAGTTTATTTATTTTCAGTTAAAGTGATTAAAGTTTGGATCACGGTGAAATGTTTACACATCGCTCACATTAAAGTTAAATTATCCATTTTTGAAAGAAACAAAGAAAGTCTTTGAAGGTAAAAACAGTCATTAGGTGAGAATGAGCACAGACAGTTCCACTGCATAACAATGGAGGTCCCCTCTTGGATAGGTAGCTATCGTTTAAGGATCTAAGTCCCCTCTTGGCAATTTCTTTAAAAAGCAAAAAAAAGCAAATTTGCAGTAATATTATGTTAAAAGACAGTAAAAGTAAATTTTGTATTATATTTATTTTACTTCAAAAGGACTGGAAACACAGGTCCACACTTGGCAGTTTACTCCGACGGTGCACTGTTGGATAGGTACGCGTGTATGTGTGTGTGTGTGTGTGTGTGTGTGTGTGTTAGTGTGTGTGTGTGTGTGTTAGTGTGTGTGTGTGTTAGCAGAGTGTGTGTGTATGTGTGTGTGTGTTAGTGTGTGTTAGCAGAGTGTGTGCGTGTGTGTGTGTGTGTTAGCAGAGTGTGTGTGTGTGTGTGTGTGTATGTGTGTGTGTGTTAGTGTGTGTTAGCAGAGTGTGTGTGTGTATGTGTGTGTGTGTGTGTTAGCAGAGTGTGTGTGTGTATGTGTGTGTGTTAGTGTGTGTTAGCAGAGTGTGTGTGTGTGTGTGTGTGTGTGTTAGTGTGTGTTAGCAGAGTGTGTGTGTGTGTGTGTGTGTGTGTTAGTGTGTGTTAGCAGAGTGTGTGTGTGTGTGTGTGTGTGTGTTAGTGTGTGTTAGCAGAGTGTGTGTGTGTGTGTGTGTGTGTTAGTGTGTGTTAGCAGAGTGTGTGTGTGTGTGTGTGTGTGTTAGTGTGTGTTAGCAGAGTGTGTGTGTGTATGTGTGTGTGTGTGTTAGTGTGTGTTAGCAGAGTGTGTGTGTGTGTGTGTGTGTGTTAGTGTGTGTTAGCAGAGTGTGTGTGTGTGTGTGTGTGTGTGTGTGTGTTAGTGTGAGTACAGTTTTCTCAGGATCAGACAGTAAACTGGTGATTTTTTCTCTCCACATGTTTCCCTCTTTAACCCGGTTAGTCACTGACCCACTTCTGCTGCTGAAGCCCCGCCCCCCAGCGCAAACCACAGCGGTGTGTCGACGACATCATCACCACCGATGACGACCTCGCCGAACCACAGCTCTCCCACACAACCCTCAGATTTGACCTCCTCCCACCATTAGCTTAGCCACAATGCTAGGGCACGGGGGCGAGTCGGCGTGTTTGTGCCTTTGAGACTCACGTTGTTCCTGAAGGAGTGGGCTCTGATTGGATCCTCGGCAGCCAATGAGCAGCTGCTGAGGATGATGAAGACGAGGATGAGGTTGGTGAAGATGTGGTGGTGGATCAGAGTGTGACAGGCCACACGGATACTGGAGAGAGGGAGACAGAGAGAGACTTCCTGTTACTGTACTGTGAGATTCAGGTGTCAACCTGGTTCATAGTAATCGAGACCAGGATCCAGGTCGGCCGGACACGACCAGGAGTAACTGTGCAGACTTTTCCCTGACTTTAGCCTTTAAGGCAGGCAGCCTAAGTTCTCAAGCACCAAGTCTGAGGCCCTATCCACACTACTCCGGAAACATGAAGCAGATGGTCTATAGCCATGTTTCCAACTAATTGTCATGTAAATCTTTTAAGCGTACTTTTGAAATGTTGCAAAAAGAAAAAATTGCGAAGTGTTTCCATCAGGTGGTTTGGAGCGAACAAACCGGGCTGCGGCGAGCGTCGTTACGTCAGTAGTTGACGTTACACATGGCTGTGATAAACAAGACGTCTGGGTTCAAACCAGAAACTAAACCAGGCGCACGAACCTGAGGGCCACTGATCTGAGAGAAACAGAGAGGTCGTCAGCAATGTGTTTCAAGCAGCAAGTTGCTACCAGCCGCGTCTCCGAGCATTATGGGAATATCCGGTGTTATGCAGAGCTCTGCACGCACCTCCAGATAATGCTTTTAAACGCTGTAATGTCCTTTGTGGGGTTCATCAGTGGAGATGAATGAAGTATTTAGAGTCGTTAATATTTTATTACACTCAGCAGAAGCAGCGTTCACTGAGATTCAGCAACAACATGCGGTGAGAACCTGTTTGATCAGCGTGCAGAGCAAAGGATCTGAGAAGGACCTTTAAGAGGTGAACGCATCATCCAGCAGAACAGCTGATGAAGGCTTCCTGCCCAGATCTGCATCCACCTCTTTCCTCAGCACAAATGAGCGTCACCGGAATGAGCTGCAGGAAATTCTCCTCCGGCGTGCAGAACTCTGCACAACCGGGCGAGACGCCGACAGCAGAAACAGCTGATCAGACGTGAGCTACAAGTTCGCTACGTCAGAACTTATTCGGAAAAAGTGTTTCCATCTCCCGTTTAGAGCATTTACTCTTTTTTTCGACGAGGCAAAAACCACCTCAAGCGAGCATAAAAACTTTTTTGCGAAATTAAGTTTTTTTTTTTTCAAATTTTGCCATTTCCATCAACCTTTTCTATAACTCAAAATGCGCATTAAAAAACGTTGATGGAAACGGCTTATTCCGCAGCTGCAGAAGATTTGGTGAAAGAATAAAGTACTACAGACGAAGAACCGCACCAGATTTTATTTTGCATGGACCAATGACGAGCTGGGACTGTTACTGAATGTAACACGGGAGTTAAAAGCGGCGGTGGCGGCAGACGCAAAGTCGTCGCAAAGTAAACGCCGACATGCACAGTACGAGTGTTATTTACGCGGTGCTGAATATTTTAATAAAAACACCAAAAAAACTCTAAAACAGCAGCATCGTGTTTCTGCTTTGCATGACTAAAGTCCTCCGTTTTTGACTGTCTGCACTAAAACCTACCCGGAGTTCCAAAACGAAAATTGGGGGCAGCGGCGTTTTCAAACTTCTCAGTTTTAGGTCTTCGTTTTCGCCGTTTTAGTCTGGAGGATCAAACGGAGCAAAAGGTCTCTGTTTTAAAACCAAACCAGTAGCAGTAGTGTGGGTGGGGCCTGAGGAAAAGAGCTGTCTACAAATGACCCACAAACTTCAACGCAACTACAAACATGAAGAAACTTTGTCAACAAGTAACAACCGACGAGCTGCATTAAACTTCATGATGTTTGAATCTGGGTGCTGTTTCCACACATGTTGGTGTTGAAATGACTCGTAGGCACAGAGAGGTTTGAATCCGTGCAGAAGAACCGTCACTTTTTTCACAGCTCTGGTTCTAGAGGTAAACCCCTCCCCCCTCAGTTCATTTAATCCACTGACATTTCCAAAAATCCTTATTCTACGAATTTTAAGCCTTGAACTGATCCAGCCAGCTACGATATGAATCACGACCATAAGACATTTGAATCGGAGCAAAAAACGACAAGAAAAACGTGAAAATGGACAAAAGGTAAATATATCATTTGTTACATATTCCACAGTGTCAGAGTCTCGTAGCTGGTGGTGAGTTCCTGTGCTCTTCTTCTTCTATCCCCTACAATGATAAGTCGCTTTGGATCAAAGCGTCTGCCAAATGAGTAAATGTAATGTAATGTAATGAGTCTACATCTGATGTTTACAAGACTATGGCTCAGGATCAAAATCCCAATAGACAATATGAACAGGATTTTTACTTCCAGAAACTTAATGTTGAGCTCTATACCAGGTGTCTGACAACATCATGGAAAGGATCCTTACAAGGGACTCCCGGTGACCCCCTTTGTTTTTAACAGGGAACTGAAGTCTTGCTCTGAAATCTCGTGAGAGGCGAAATGTCGCAGGAAGACGCCGGTGGAAACGAGGGGGAAGAGTTTGTTGTGTTGGAGTCCTCTACGTACACAACAAACTCCTCTTCCTCTCTCTACTAGTTATGCTAATGCTAATGCTAATAGAAGTCCATGTTGACCAGGTGCTGTGAGACTTACGGGTTTGTGTTGCTGAGGCAGAAGAACGCACTGCCTTCTGGGATCGGGAGAATCTTCTCTTTAGGAGGAGCCAGGTCAGCCATCTTTAACTGGACTCCTCCATCTGACAGGAGGAGAGGAGAAGAGGAGGAGGTAAATTAGCTTTGTGCGGTATCACAAGAGATCCGGACAGAAAATATCTGCTGATTTATTGACTCAAAACATTTACATTAAATTATATTTTATATTACAGTTGATTGATTGATTGATTGATTCAACAGGGACAGAGTTCAGAATAAACCTGTACCTGGACCACAGATTACCGTTGTAGTAGTTTATATTAACATAAAGGGGTTTTAAGTAGGTAAACGATGACTTGACCGATCAACAGTTTGTAGTTATTCCTGTTAACTTTCTGTTATCAGCTACTTTCTGCCAGATCTGATTTGGTTAAATCCACAAATGGGTTCATGTAAACTAAAACATCTAAACATCCACACTGTTCTCTTTGTTTCTCTTCACATCTTTTCATTTATTTAGAAAATGTTTCTAAACTCATTTCTCCAGACGTCGACTGACCGTCTTCTCCCTCAGGAGGCTCTTCATCCTCCTCGTACTCGGTGTCTTCGTCGATGTCCACCTACAGAGACAAACAGCAATCAGCCCGATGGACTCACATGTAACACTACAGATTAAAGTCAGACCTCCGTGTTCACCTTCACTTCTTCTTCCTGCTCTTCAACCTCCTCCTCTGCGCTCTCCGTCTTCTTCCTGGAGAAACAACAGGAAACAGTGAACCACTCGAGCCTCCCGGTCTGACTTCACCCTCCCTCGCTGCCACTATTCCCTCCTTCATCCCTTCATCACTCACTCGTTCTTGCTGTCTCCGTCTCCTCCAGCCAGGTTGTCCACAGCGATGGCCAAGAAGACGTTCAGCAGGATGTCTGACACATGCTAAGTACACGCAACATCATCAAAACACTTGTGATTTCCTGCAGCACCTGAACGCACCTACAGGGAGGGAATTTCTGAAAGATCATCCAACTAATAATAATAATAAAAATAAAAATGTACAAACAGAAATAAAAGATTAATGAAATGTTGCTTTGGACATCTTTTAATTATGGTCACTAGGGGTGGTGGTTGCCAGAGACCCTCTCGATACGATATTATCACGATACTTCTGTCACATACGATATCACGATACTTCTGTCAGGATACGTGATATTGTCACAAATGATATTGTCACAATACAATATTATGACAAAATTTCTGTCACGATACTTCTGTCATGATACGATATTATGACGATACTTATGTCAGGATACGCGATATTATCACACATGATATTGTCATGATACGATATTATCACAATACTTCTGTCACATACGATATCACGATACTTCTATCACGATACGATATAATCACGATATGATATTATCACAATATTTCTGTCACGTTATGATATTATCACAATACTTCTGTCACAATATGATATCACGATACTTCTGTCACGATATGAAATTATCACGATACAATCACAATCCAATCTTATCACAATACTTATGTAACTATACAATATTATCACAATACGATATCACGATACAATATTATCACAATACGATATTATCACAATACGATATTATCATGATATTATCACACTACTTATGCCACAATACAATATTATCACGATAAGATATGACGATACAATGTTATCACAATAAAACATTATCACGATACGATATTATCATGATACAATATCACGATACGATATTATCATGATACGATATTATCATGATACGATATTATAATGATACGATATTATCACAATACTTATCTCACAACACGATATTATTATGATACGATATTATCACAATACTTCTGTCACGATGTGATGTAATCATGATACTTTTGTCACGATAAATTATCACAATACTTCTGTCACGATATGATATTATCACAATACTTCTGTCACGATACAATAATATCACGAAATTTCTATCACGATATGATATTATCACGATACTTATGTCATGATACAATATTATCATGATACAATATAATCACGATATAATATAATCATGATACTGATGTCATGATACGATATTATCACAATACTTCTGTCACGATTTTATATAATCACAATACTTTTGTCACAATATGATATTATCACGATACAATCACAAGCCAATATTATCATAATACTTATGTCACTATACAATATTATCACAATACGATATCACAATAAAATATTGTCACAATACGATTTTATCACGATACAATATTATCACAATATTATCACAATACTTATCTGACAATATGATAGTATTACGATACGATATTATCACAATACTTATGTCATGATACGATATTATTACGATACGGTATTATCACAATATTATCACGATAGGATATGACGATACAATGTTATCACAATAAAATATTATCAAGATGCGATTTTATCACGATATTATCACAATACTTATGTCACAATACGATATTATTACGATACGTTATTATCACAATACAATATTATCACAATACGGTATTATCACAATACTTATGTCACGAAACAATATTATTGCAATTTAAATATATTGTGATATTCTGTTATGTATTACAATTTATTACATCTTTGCCAACTTCAAATCATCTCCCCTAAGGAAAACTTTAAATAAAAATATAGATAATTATCTCCATTTGTTCATCTCACTTAGCATTAGCTTTACCATTCTCGGCTCTCTCTGGATGTGTGAGATGAGCCCTCACGTTCGTGGTATTTTATTTTTGTATGACTCTCCTTGCAAATCCCATGTGTCAAATCCATCTTCGTTGTCCCCTCCTTGTTAAAAATTCCAAAGCCCATACATTTGATTTAAATGCAGTGCTTTCCTAAATTCTTTCTCTGATGCTGCCATCTTTATTTTTATTAACTTCTTCCTGCACTCTGAAAAACCTCAGCAGCACCATCTAGTGGACTGAAAAAGGGCTTGATTTGATTTATCTAGTACCAAAAAGTTAAATTTTCATGTGCAATTTATAAAATAAAAGACTGATATTTGGCGTCCGTATATCAAAATAAAAAATATTGCGACACTATGCCTTATCAATATTTTCCACCACCTCTAATGGTCACATGACTAACTGACGGACTGTCCATAAGGAACCACCTCAGACACATATGTGAAGTCGTCTGGTGAAGAAGAGTTGTGTTATATTGCAGCTCACGCTGCTCTGCACATTAGCATCAGGCTAATACTGAATAATGGATGATTGATGTCGGCGTGCGAACGCCTCACTGCAACAATCAGACCACAGAGATCTTGTTTTAGGGTCCAGGACACTGACGGAGGCAACATCAGGCTGCAGGTGAAGGATACAGTTACCACAGATGAAGAGGATGACGAAGTAAACGCAGACGATCATCCCGGGAAAAACGGGGCCTCCGTACGCCATGATGCCATCGTACATCACCACGTTCCAGTCCTCACCTGTCAGGATCTGCACATACAGTCAACACCAGGGTCAGCAGAGACATCACTGAGGGAAGACAGTGTTTCTTTGTCACTGTGGCCAAGAGCTCGTGTTGGGTTACTAACATTTCAAAGACCTGCTCAATCTGAAAAGTAACTTCTGTTATGAATTGGTAAATGTTCTGTATAGCGCCTTTCTAGTCTTTTCAACCACTCAAAACGCTTTTACACTACATCTGCATTCAACATTCACACACTGACAGAACAGCCACTAGAGGCAATTTGGGGTTAAGTATCTTGCCCAAGGACACTTCGACATGCAGCCTGGAGGAGCCAGGGATTGAACTGCCAACTTTCCGATTAACGGCCAACCCGCTGTACCCCCTGAGCCACAGCCGCCCCTATTGTTGCTGTATAAATAAAATTAAATCAGCTGTGTCATTGGTCATCTATTAATCACATTTGTTACTATCATCCCCTTTAAACACTGAGCATCACAACCACAGCATGTTTAACAGAAGTGGGTGTGGCCACCGTGACGTCCACTGTTGGTTTGTGGACTGCTGCTTTGAAGCTTCCAGTTTGACATTTTGGCCGTCGCCATTTTGATTTTTTTGGAATTCTCATAGACTTCTATACAATCACACTTCTTTCTGCAGCCGCTGGAGTCGCCCCCTGCTGGCTGCTGGAGAGGACGCAGGTTTAAGGCTTCACTTTTCAGAGCCAGAGTCCTCTGAGGACACAATAACGTGTACCAGATGTGCAAAGTTACTAGTGTTTTTGGACATACTGCAGTTAAATACCAACAAAGGCTTTGTCACATTCAATTTGACAGTTTAATCGAGGTGCATTTCAAACTAACTCATAGTTACTGAGCCTTTAGGGTGTAAAGTCGACCCTAACTTAGGACAGAACACTCAGCCGGTGCAGCCCGGTGCTGAAGTTCAGGTGCGTTACCTGGAAGCAGGTGAGCAGCGCCTGTGGGAAGGCGTCGAAGGTGCTGCGTTTGGTCTGCGTCTCGTCGAAGTTGAACTTCCCTCCGAACAGCTGCATGCCGAGCAGAGCGAAGATGATGAGGAAGAGGAAGAGGAGGAGCAGCAGGGAGGCGATGGACTTCATGGAGTTCAGCAGGGACGCCACCAGATTAGACAGAGCCGTCCAATGGCTGAGCAGAGACAGAGTGACATCAGAGGAGGAGCATGCGACTCGGCAGTGAGCGCCGTTACCTGGTTCAGGTGTGTTTTCTCACCGTGTGACCTTGAAGATCCTCAGCAGGCGGACGCAGCGCAGCACGGAGATGCCCAGAGGAGGCATGATCTCCAGCTCCACCAGGATAGTCTCCATGATGCCGCCGCACACCACGAAGCAGTCGAAGCGGTTAAAGAACGCCACGAAGTAATGAGCCAAACCCAGACTGTACATCTTTAGCAGCATCTCCACCGTGAACAGAGACAGCAGCACCTTGTTGGCGATGTCTGCAGAGAGACGGATGCTCTTAATGTTCTTTTACATTTAAATTAGGTTAGTTATTAAATTAGAACTGCTCTCAATTAAAGGTTGAAAACAGCCTTTTCTCTTTTTTCTTCTTGATCAGAAACATTTGACCCAATACTTTTTTTGGGAGCAATTTCCTATTTGGATGAATTAATTATTATCACACCCTAAAGCCTCCCCTGCTTCCTGGTCTCTGTTCCTCTAAACAGGACCATAATTTACTAAATGAACATCATGCTGTGTTGAAGAAGACTTGAAACTAGCGACTGAGACCAGAAACTCATCAGGAAAGTGTTTACTGAGGGAATAAATCAGCTGACAAGTAGAAACATTTTCTCCGAGACTTCTATACAATCACACTTCTTTCTGCAGCCGCTGGAGTCGCCCCCTGCTGGCTGCTGGAGAGGACGCAGGTTTAAGTCGCCCCCTGCTGGCTGCTAGAGAGGACGCAGGTTTAAGTCGCCCCCTGCTGGCTGCTGGAGAGGACGCAGGTTTAAGTCGCCCCCTGCTGGCTGTGAGAGGACGCAGGTTTAAGTCGCCCCCTGCTGGCTGCTAGAGAGGACGCAGGTTTAAGTCGCCCCCTGCTGGCTGCTGGAGAGGACGCAGGTTTAAGTCGCCCCCTGCTGGCTGTTAGAGAGGACGCAGGTTTAAGTCGCCCCCTGCTGGCTGCTGGAGAGGACGCAGGTTTAAGTCGCCCCCTGCTGGCTGCGAGAGGACGCAGGTTTAAGTCGCCCCCTGCTGGCTGCTAGAGAGGATGCAGGTTTAAGTCGCCCCCTGCTGGCTGCTAGAGAGGACGCAGGTTTAAGTCGCCCCCTGCTGGCTGCTGGAGAGGACGCAGGTTTAAGTCGCCCCCTGCTGGCTGTTAGAGAGGACGCAGGTTTAAGTCGCCCCTGCTGGCTGCTGGAGAGGACGCAGGTTTAAGTCGCCCCCTGCTGGCCGCTAGAGAGGACGCAGGTTTAAGTCGCCCCCTGCTGGCTGCTGGAGAGGACGCAGGTTTAAGTCGCCCCCTGCTGGCTGTTAGAGAGGACGCAGGTTTAAGTCGCCCCCTGCTGGCTGTTAGAGAGGACGCAGGTTTAAGTCGCCCCCTGCTGGCTGCTAGAGAGGACGCAGGTTTAAGTCGCCCCCTGTTGGCTGTTAGAGAGGACCCAGGTTTAAGGCGCCCCCTGCTGGCTGCTAGAGAGGATGCAGGTTTAAGTCGCCCCCTGTTGGCTGTTAGAGAGGACCCAGGTTTAAGTCGCCCCCTGCTGGCTGCTAGAGAGGACACAGGTTTAAGGCGCCCCCTGCTGGCTGCTAGAGAGGACCCAGGTTTAAGTCGCCCCCTGCTGGCTGTTAGAGAGGACGCAGGTTTAAGGCGCCCCCTGCTGGCTGCTAGAGAGGATGCAGGTTTAAGTCGCCCCCTGCTGGCTGTTAGAGAGGACGCAGGTTTAAGTCGCCCCCTGCTGGCTGCTAGAGAGGACGCAGGTTTAAGGCGCCCCCTGCTGGCTGCTAGAGAGGAAGCAGGTTTAAGTCGCCCCCTGTTGGCTGTTAGAGAGGACCCAGGTTTAAGTCGCCCCCTGCTGGCTGCTAGAGAGGACACAGGTTTAAGTCGCCCCCTGCTGGCTGTTAGAGAGGACGCAGGTTTAAGTCGCCCCTGCTGGCTGCTGGAGAGGACGCAGGTTTAAGTCGCCCCCTGCTGGCTGTTAGAGAGGACACAGGTTTAAGGCGCCCCCTTCTGGCTGCTAGAGAGGATGCAGGTTTAAGTCGCCCCCTGTTGGCTGCTGGAGAGGACGCAGGTTTAAGTCGCCCCCTTCTGGCTGCTGGAGAGGACGCAGGTTTAAGTCACCCCCTGCTGGCTGCTAGAGAGGAAGCAGGTTTAAGTCGCCCCCTGCTGGCTGCTGGAGAGGACGCAGGTTTAAGTCGCCCCCTTCTGGCTGCTGGAGAGGACGCAGGTTTAAGTCGCCCCCTGCTGGCTGCTAGAGAGGACGCAGGTTTAAGTCGCACCCTGCTGGCTGCTGGAGAGGACACAGGTTTAAGTCGCCCCCTGCTGGCTGCTAGAGAGGACGCAGGTTTAAGTCGCCCCCTGCTGGCTGTTAGAGAGGACGCAGGTTTAAGTCGCCCCCTGCTGGCTGTTAGAGAGGACGCAGGTTTAAGTCGCCCCCTGCTGGCTGTTAGAGAGGACGCAGGTTTAAGAGTTCACTTTTCAGAGCCGGAGGTTCCTGCTTGGTTACTGAGACAGAGGACAATCCGTCAATACAACACTGATGATGTAACTGATTGTTGTTACCTTGGACTTGTGTGAGCCAATCAGGTTGGTTGTAGTGCTCGGAGGCACTGAGGGAGGTGTTGAGGAAGACGAGCAGCAGAACCAGCCAATAGAACGTCACAGATTTGACGGCAGTGCGACAGTTCCTGCGACAGACTCGGTTCCACCGACGCAGCGTCCGACTGAGTGAGAGGAAGACGGTCAGTGAGTGTAACGTGTGAAACGTTCCTGAATGTCTGACGGTCAGTGAACTCACCAGCAGCCGATCTTCATCATCCGCGAGCTGAAACGAGACTGAAGTTAGTTCACAAACCTCAGCAGCAGAGGAGCTAAGCATGTGCAGTCTATCCTGAGGGGGGCGCTACAGGAAAGATCATGACTACTGACTGGAACATTACTGTTGAACATCAGTAGAAACTTTATTAGAAGTAACAAATGACTTAAGCGTCCTGGACTAATTAATGGAAACACAACAAAATAAATACCGTGTCTCAGTTTGCACCTTTCCGTTCTCACACTTGCTATTTTGAGCGTGTGAGTGCGTTCACACTGAGAAACAAAGCAAAATGCAGCGCACTACCAATGGTGCACTCATAACGGTCAAAATGTTGAGGGTGAATGTGTTCAACGGTCGCCATCTTGGCTTCGTAGTGGAAGGAGAGTATTTTCAAACTGGTGAAAATGGTGGCCAAGGAAGCTGCAAGTACGTTAAGTTTCATTCAATTTTAATAAAACTGAATTGAAGACAAGTAAGCAAACAAGCTGGCAGATAATTTGGCTTTAAGGAACAATTTGCGATTAAAAAGAAGAAGAAGTATCGGTCAAATGTTGTGATCGTCATTTCTGGTTAGTGGACAACGGCAGTGTTTGATTCAAAACTGAAACGTACGCACTATGCAAGTAAGTACATAGTGTTGTAGGACCCAAGACCTGTCTTAAGACCACTTTTTGATGGTCTTGGTCCCGTCTCGGACTCGACCGCATTTGTACTCGGTCTTATCTCGTCTCGGACATATGATTTCTTTGTGAATATCCATCCATATCATGTCATGTAATGTGGGGAACTGGTCTTGGTCTTGACTCCGTCTTGGTTCGGTCTAGACTACAACATTAGTACATAGTGTACCCATTGTGATGTATGTTAGTGTAATAAAGCCTCGTGCGGACTACACGACTTTCAGCGTCGGCCGTGCCGTTCACACAACTTTTCGTCTTGTGACGGGAGTCTTGAAGAGGTCGTGGCGTTCACACTACCTGACTGATCGGTGACAGGGGGTCTCACACTACACGAGCTGACAGTGGCTCCGTCACCCGACGCTGGTCTCCAAACCAAGAAAACACACGTGAAATGTGAAACGGGAAATGGCACGAACCTACACAGGAAACAGCTGTTTGGTATTTGGCGTACTAGATATCTGGCAGACATCGGCGATGTGTCAGAAATGTGTCGGGGAGCCGTTTTGATGCGTTGTTGAGTAGTTCACACATGACTGCCGACCGCCGATCGATCGCCGATATACTCCCGATCACGGCCTGACGCAAATGTGCCAAATCAATCTTAAAATCGTGTAGTGTGACCTGGGCTTAAAGTATCTGAATTGACACACAGCTTCAGACGTTTGCTCTGAAACCTGTTTTCTTTCTCTGACAGGAAGTCGTCCAGTACGTTATCTTTGATTCAGCACTGAAGCTTCCTCCACCTGAGGACTTTCACAAGACTGAAATCCTTTGTCTCTGTTAAAGACTCTTAGTTCCTCCTGAATTGATTACTTAGTGCATTTCCTTGTCCTTTAGCATCGGTCATCATCATCGTGACGCCTGCAGCTTGTTCAGAATGAGGCTGTAGATTACTGACCGGTACCAGGAGGAGGGGCCGCGTCTCCCCGACACTGGCTGCTTCTCACTGGTTACCACTCAAATACAGAGTCGATTTTAAAGGGCTGTTAACAGTTTTGAAGGCCTTACATGGATGGATATCACTCAGATCATCAGACCAATACCTTTAGCTTCGTAAGAAACGAGAAGAGAGGCCCCCCGAGACTGTGGATTAAACTTCCCTGGGTTATCAGATCCTCCTCCCGCCACGAGAGCTTTTTATTCTTTGGCGTTTGAGTCTGTTTAGGGACCGTCGTGCTTATCGGTCTTGTTTTTCTATTTTTTGTTGTCATAAATTGCTAAACCGTTTTTTATTGTTTGACTTTGTTCAGCAGTTTGGTTAACATTGTTTTTTTTTTAAATGTGCTTCATAAATAAAATGACTGACGTGTGTGTGTGTGTGTTACCAGCAGGCCTGGCAGCAGTTGGTGTGTTCCTCGTCGATGTTCACGGTGTTCTCAGAAGCTGTTTCACTGGCAGGAAGACTCGCTGACGGACGGGAACAGACAGACAGATGAACTTTATCTACGTGTAACATCAGTTACTTCATTTGTACAGTCGACGTGTCGACACCCTGATCCGAGTCTGAGCACAGGCAGAAGATTCGTTTCAAACATTCAAACTGCAGGTTGTCGGAGCTGATTTCAGCCTGAGAGGAAATGACTCATCATGTCTCCTTCTACAGGTTTTTGGGGAAATAAATAACTAAAACTGTCATAAAAAAAACATCTTACAAAGATGCTTCAAACTGAATATCAGTGAATCAGAAGGCTGAAAAAAAATCACAGAGCTCTTTTTTTCTAGTAAAGGTGTGAAAACAACATCTCTGAGGCCTCGTCTACACGAACACGGGGATTTTCAAAACTGTGACCGTTTGGCCGTTCGTTCAGACGGAAACGCAGCATCAGGTCGCTGAAACTGGACATTTTTAACAATCCCTGCCGGGCTGACGATTTTAAGAAACGCCGGTTGCAGTGTTGTCGTGTAGAAACCGGAGTTTTTGGCTTGCCGTTATCTGCTGTGTTTGATGTCAGATTGGCGTGCTCTTGGCGCCTGACAGCTGTATTTTTGCATTTTCAGAGATTTTTTTAAAACGAAAGAGGAAAAACTCCGGTTATAAAAATACCTGTACGAGTGGACTAGGCCTGAGTTTTTCAGCAGCTTGTAAACATTAATTATACAACACAGTATAACTGTTATAATAATATAAATAACCGTAATAATCATTATTATGGATTCTGTTATTTGCTTAGACGCAAACATGTACACAGTATTATGTACATATACATACAGCATAAATAACATTCAACACAAAACAACCCATCTTTCTTGTTTTGGCTCAAATGATTTGTAGAATCCTTCTTTGTTCACATCGCCGCCTCTGATTGACAGTTTTCGTGTACTTCCTGTTCAGCTGACTCTGTAGACGTGTTTTCTGATCTGATCTGAATTCAGCTGAAGCGACAGAGAACGTTAAAACCTCCTGATGTGAAACAGGGTCAGATAAATATGAGAGACCCAGATATGAGTGAAGTCTTTCTACATTTAGACTGAAAGAGAGCGCACACACTCCTGCAGCGCTGTGTGTGTGTTAATAATATGATAATAAAGAACGAGCTTTCACCGTGAGTTTCATTGGAGTGACTGAACCACCCAAACTTCCCTCTCTTCTTATCTGACAGATCACCCAGACACGGACCTGAGAGACAGAGAGAAGAAGAAAATATACATTTATGTACTTTCTACATATTTCTAATATTTCTGTCTACATTTTGTCTATTTCATATCGTTCATTAACCTCTTAACATTCCTGTAAAGTTCATGCAAACGCCTCTTCAAGGCAGATCCAGAGTAAACTGAATGTAGTTCTTGAACCATCTGGAGTATCTGCCTGGTTTTGGGCTTCTCTGAAAGAAACACTCTGGGGAGTCAGACCCAAAAGTCAGAATGACTGTAAGAGCTACTGGAATTGATTAATATAAGTTTAAACACACTAAAACTAATACATTTTTAGTTTCCGCTTGAAAATGTTTTCTAACAAATGCATGCAGACAGCTACAGCTGGGAAACCCTGTAGGGCCGCAGCATAAAGCCTTAACCTGTCCAAGTTTAAACTTCACACCAGTACCATGAAAAATGACTTTTTACTTACTTTTACTCAGGTTTTTCTGAGGGTTTGTCTTACGGTGTGTTCACACCGAAAGCGAATCCAGTGTTTTGGGCGGCTTGATTACAAAGTCCATGCAAAGATGCAAAATTCGCTCCGGGCGGCGCGGAAATTCTCTGTATAGTTAATAGAACTAGAATAGTTAATATTTTTGAACTTGGGTGGAATATTTACTTGACACGATCTTGCAAAAGCCTATCAGTGCTGACATTGTCCAAACGTCACCGGCGGCTTCGGAGCGCTGTTTGGAGAGGACCAGGCGAGCGGTGTCCTAACAATCCGCCAGAGCAGCGCTGCAGCTTTGGGACAGATAAAACTCTGTAATCGGTCTGGATTCTGCTCTGACAGCTACGCCGTTTACTCGCGGGAGGAGCTCAGAGTTAACTACTTTTATTAAATTAGCTTTTGACTTTAGTTTTTGGGATTATAACTTGATTTATCTTCACTGGAGCTTTTCGACAGCTAGCTTCATATCTGGTTCCAGTGTTGTTGTTAGCATCGTTAGCTCAGCTGGATTATTACTACATATTTATATAAAAACTGGACAAAGCTGGACATTAGTTGGAGAAAAGGAAGCGAGGAGGTTGAACTACCTGGTGAGTTCAGAAAACTTGTGTCTGTAACTGTTTATTCCAGCTGTCGTTGTACTTTACTGTGAACAGGTTAGCGTAGCATAGCCCTGATCGAACCAAACTCCATTCAGAAAACAAACATTTTAGAAGCCGCTGTCCTGCTGACAGACCTGACAAAGCATCAATTCATATTTAACAAAACAGCATCATGTTCTAGTTATTTCAGCATCAGTTTGATCCATTTATTGCAATTAAATATCAGCAACATGTTTACTTTGGGTTCATATAGCTGAAGTATCCGCGGGCTGTGTTTGTTCACTTAAAACGCGATGTGTGTGTGAACACACAAAATGTCCAGCGGTCAAACTCGCGTGAGTAAAGCGAGGCAAATATTAAATTCGCTTTCAGTGTGAACACACCTTTAGCGTGTTTTTTCTAAAACAGCCCCGCCCCTTGGCGGCAGCTCGACGCAGACGTGTTTTTTTGCTGGTAGATCATGAACTTCCTACTTAAAGCTGGATGTCGTTATATTCAGAATTTCATTGGCTACATGAAGTGCCAGTCATCGGCACAGTTGGTTACAAAATTTTTGGTGTCAGTCGAAAGGTCAGAGTTCAGCGGCTAATTTGAATATAAGATATCATAGTTGTTTACATTCAAATCGGAGTTATTACAGTTACAATGACATACGAGCCGCGTCTGCCGGCAGATATGAAATAATACCGCAGCCGTCCCTGGGGATTTAGTGATGGAATAACATGTTTTGGACTAAATGTTTTTACTGGATTGGATCGTCTGGATCTTTGACAACGTTACAAGACCGTTTTTGTTGGGATATAATCGATCGGTGGATTAAGTTATTGTGAGGCTTCATAGGTGAGTCGTGTCAATTTTGATTGTACTGGTCGGTCTGACAGAGGCGCTGATTGGACCCGCTGTGGTGATTGTATCTTGAAATGGTTTGCATTGGATTTTAGCTTGGGTGGGCTGTTGGAATGTTAAGAGGTTAAAGCAAATTCCTTGTAAATGTAAAAACGTCTGATTCTGATGCATGGGCGCCGAGGTCCAAGAGGCTACACAAACGCACCTGATTCTTGAACTGACATTTCAGTCATCCACTCAATCAGACGTGTGTCACAATGTGCACAACCGGTCAAAACCAGTAACACACACACACAGCGTCTCTGTCTTACGTGGGTTCCCGTCCTCGTCCAGTTCGTCCATGTCTTCGGCCTGAGTGATCCAGTCCATGTATCCACACAGATCCTCCTCCATCTGCTGCTTCTCCCTCAGCTTCTGGAAATCTCCCCGAGCCTTCGCCTTCTCCCTCTCCTTACTGAACTCTCTGCAACGTTCACACGTTAACGCAACATTAACACAACTTTTAAAGGTGAGATCTTTAAGAACTGAGACTCTCCACCTGTTGACTCTGACTCCGGGGACGGTCGAGACACGGCGGGTTCAGGAGAGGCGTGAAGCGGGAGAGGACGAGAGGGGGGTCGGCCATCGTGGAGGTAGACTATTTTCACTTCTAACTCATGAATTAAGGGTAAACTAGAGCTGGTGGTTGTTGCAACAGTGGAACGTGGTTAGTTATATTTAGTTTCTGTAGAGTTTGAATAAAGTTTTAGAAGGTCATGAGTTCAGTGAAAAAGAGAAACTTGAATTCAGAACGTGTGCGGTTTGATTTTTCTGTTTGAGAAGGAAAAAACTTGTGGGAATAATTCCTTTTTGATATTTTGTGAGTCCGGATGTACAAAGTGGTATTAAAAGACAGGACAGGCCTGGGACGGCTGGGTAGGATGTACAGTAGATATCTCTGCAACACAACACACAGACATCTTTGACATAATGTCAGAACTGTTTACGTCCTGTTCATCATGTTGGTTCATTCTTTGAATGTTTGAAACTAAAATTCTGGTCATTCAGTCTGACTTACTTCTGCTGCAAATCTATGTGTAGCCGCACACCCTGCACCGTAGCCTGACGAGCACCTCCCCAAAAATTTAACTACCCTTTCTGGCAACGCAGACCGCAAGAACTGATTGGTTGGCTTGGTAGCATCATTTCCTCCTAGCATCAAGTGCTCCGTGCTTTGAAGCTAGGGGCCAAACCAGCGGCTGTAACACGGTGGATCAGTTTTTTTGAGCATCACATCATCTGCGACATGTTTCACTATCAGGGTTTGATCCGTTCGGTCCGATAACATTTGGAAAGTCTAGAAGAGCTGCATGATTATTATTTTACCCCCATTCAAGTTAGCGGAGGGCTAACAGGAAGTTAGCCGGCTCACTGGCAGAAGTCAACACATTGGAACGTGGAAACCCCACTGCCAGCTACCGTTTTGGTGGCGTAACTGCAGAGCAATTACGTGTGGCTATCTACGAAAGCGTAGACTCGACGCAGAACTATAAATCAGGCTTTACACACTGCACCTTTAGATCTCACACAAACACTCTAAAGTCTCTGTAGACCCGTGGATCTGTAACATGTCCATTTCATTTTAAGAATTTGCTTGTTTAAAGTGAGTTTTTCATGTTGTGAGAGACAACAAACCCGCTGAGGACTCCCAGAACCAGGTTGAGAACGAAGAACGATCCGAAAATCACCAGACTGACAAAATAAACCCAGGGCAGCTCGAACCCTATGGCGTCATTCATCTGCACACACACACAGAGGGTATGTTAGAGTACCTGGTATCTCATGCAGACATGAAGAACAGCAGCCTGATAAACAGAGAGAGCGTTTTACCCAGTAGAGAACGTCCGTCCATCCCTCCATCGTGATGCACTGGAACACGGTCAACATGGCGAAGAAGAAGTTGTCGAAGTTGGTGATTCCTCCGTTGGGACCGTCCCACTTCCCCCGACACTCTGTCCCGTTAACGTTGCACTGACGGCCGTGACCGGCAAACGCACACGGCACCGGGTCGTCCTCCACAAAATTATCTGCAAAATAATAGGATTTTATTAGAACGAGCCAAAAGCTTCACTCGGTCTGTGTGTGCTGACATTTATTGATTTAATTTGATATTTCCTTAAATGTTTCCTCTATTTTTACATTTGATATGTTAGTACATATCAGCCAAATGTGTGACATCAGACTATCTCCATTAAAATATTAATGTTTCGTGCAACATTACTTCATATTTCCTTGTCTTCATTAATAGACATCTGAAACATTGAATTTGTTGTATAGTTTATTTTAAAGATTATGAAGATATTTCCGGCCCTGCGATGGGCTGGCGACCTGTCTAGGATATAGCCCGCCTTTCGCCAAAGTCGGCTGGGATTGGCTCCAGCCCCCCTGCGACCCTGTACGCAGGATAAGCGGTTGACGATGGATGGATGGATGGAAGATATTTCCAGTTGACTCTCCAATTGTCTTCTAGCATTTTATTGTAAATGTTTTCCACATATAGATGTTAATCCTCTGATTCCTCTTACATACCATTGCACAATCCGCCATAGAACATCGACGGCTCCATCGTCACCCCTTTACATAGGACCGCAACCTTGGAGTCATCTTTGACTCCACCCTCTCATTCTTGGCCCAGGACAAAAACTGCCTACCTCAAGAACATTGCACACCTCCGGCCGGACTTATCCTTTACTGCTGCAGAAAAGCTGCTCCAGTCCCTCATCACTTTCAGATTTGGCTACTGCAACAGCATCCTCTATGGTTCACCTGACAAAATCATCATTAAGTTTCAGTACATCCAGAACTAGTGACTTCCACCTGTCGCAGAGATCACATCACCCCCATCATTCACAACCTCTACTGGCTCCCGATTAATTACAGGATCCACTGTAAACTTCTACTCATCAGCTACAAAGCCTTGAACAACCAGGCCCCTCTCTACGTCTCCGACCTCCTCTCCCGCCACACCTGCACCTCAGGTCTGCGGACGCAGCAACACTTAAAAACATCAGGACAAAGCGCCGGTCCTATGGTGACAGGGCACCTACCCTCTGAAATGCCCTCCCTCGCCACATCCGATAGGCTTACTCCATGCCATCTTTCAAACAGGCCCTCAAAACCCACCTTTTCAAGACTATATTGCCCAGTTAACATCCTAGCCCTCTCTCCCTCCTCTTCTTTTAAACCAATTCCTTTTATCTTTCCCTAAATTCCCTACAGGCCCCATCCACACTACTCAGTTAAAAAAAGAGTTTTAAAACGATATAATCTCTGTCCACAGCAGCGTTTTAGCTACGTATCAGAATTGATCTCCGTCTATTGTAACACGACTGAAACCGCACATCTAGTGGCCGTTCACATACTCTGGGCATGCACGTCCCGGTGTAAACATGAAGCAGATGGTCTATTCTGTAGTTACAGAAGACTTGGCGAAAGAATAAAGAAATACAGACAAAGAACTAGAAAGATTTTTTTTTTTTGCATGGACCAACAACAAGCTGGGAATGAATACTGAAAATAACACAGGAGTTTAAATCGACTGTGGTGGCAGAAAACAGACTTGGAGTCGTCGCAAAGTAAACGACAACATGCACAGTATGTGTAGGCTGTAGGTGTTATTTGCACGGTACAAACTTTTTAAATAAAAATACCAAATCAAAAACTATATCAGTAGCATCGTGTTTCTGGTTTGCATGACTGATAACAGCCAATCAGAGAGCCAAACGTGAGCGTGTGTGTCCTCCGTTTTTGCCCATCCGCACTAAAACGCTACCCAGAGTCTTAAAACGAAAAACGGGGCCGGCAGCGTTTTCAAACTTCTCCATTTTAGGTCTTTGTTTTCGCGGTTTTAGTCTGGACGGGAGGTGCAAACGTAGCAAAAGGTCTCCATTTTTAAATAAAAACGCAGAAGTGTGGATGGAGCCTAAGTCACCAAAGCAAATTCCTTGTATGTGTAAACTTATTTGGAAATAAAGCTGTTTCTGATTCTGATGAGAGACTTGGCCTGTATATTGTGTGTGTGTGTGTGTGTGTGTGTGTGTGTACCTAGTCCTATGTAGTAGCAGGTCTTGTGCATGCGTCCTATGAAGAGCTCCAGACCGATGATGGCGTAGATGATGATGACAAAGAGAACCAGCAGAGCGATGTGGAGTAGAGGAACCATTGCCTTCATGATGGAGTTCAACACAATCTGCAGACCTGACAGATACACAAAGCTTTACCCGCGTACAACCACACACACGTACACACACACACTTCCTCCAGTCCAGTAAACTCACTGGGAACTCCAGAAACCAGTCTGAGGGGCCTCAGGACTCTGAAGGCTCTTAGAGCTTTGACGTCCAGACCTCCAGGTTTCCCCGGCACATGATGACTGGTCGCCTGCTCGCCAGATTTATGAGTCATCGTCTCCAAGACAACGCTGAACAACCTGCACAAACAACAACAAAAACAAAAAGAAGAAGAGGGAGACCAAAGTTTAAGATCCAGCTCATCAAAAATTAAGCCTCAGTTTCCGGATTAAAAAAAGGCAGAAACACTTCCACACAGCCAATACAAGCTGACGTAACAAAGATGACAGAGTGATGTACAGCATGGTGTCGTCTGCATAACGGTGGACATGAGTGTGGAAATATATCTTTTGTTTTTTCTATATAAGAAATCCAGCTCACGCACATATGATGTCAGGAATGGTCTTTCTTTGTCAGAACTAATTACTAACACCATTATGGTGATTTTGATGTTTATTGTGTAAAAGTTATTTTGAAAATCTAACATAAAGATGTTGTTAATGTGAATGTTGTCTTGTTTTTTGCAACAAGTCCTACAACCTAAATGACAACATAGGCTGTTTGGCCATGCCTCCCCAAACGACACATATGAGCATTAACTGCGTTACGTAAGTCACATGACCTACGTCACATGATATTAAACATGTTGTGAAATGGTCACAGTTTGGTCAGGTTAAGGAAATCGTCGTGGTTTGGGTTAAAGTAAGTAAATTGCGTAAGTCATTTGACGGAAGGCAGTAATGCTATTTAAGTTAATACTCAAAATAACTCAACATTTACTTGGTTTCACACAGGACTCAAACACAGTTCTCCGAAATGACAGTCTGAGGTTTGACCCATCCATCTCCTTATGGGCACTTTCTGCTTATTTATAATACGACACCCAACTTCCTCCTTTGCTACCGTTGTACAGACACAAACATAAATATGTGACGTAATAAGGTACTGCACAAACAACCTATATTGTCATTTTTCCAGTGAGAAAATGTACAACAAAAATCTTTGGGAAGCACTGCACTAAACAGCAGCAGAGTCCTGTTGCCAACCCAAACTATTTAAAATGTTATAATGAACTGCATGGAAGGACAAGATCAGATCGAAATTAAAGGCGTGCACTTTTAAAACAGAAGCAAAAAAATCAGTGTGTTTGATCAGAGCTGTTTTTGCTCTGTGATTAGTTCTTAAACCAGATATGAAACTTTTATTTTTTCCACTATGTCAAGTCAAAACACTAAAAGAACCCCTCAGTGTCCCACATTCAGCCGCCTCTCGGTGCATCATCTCTGACTGCAAAGTGGAACAGAGTGTCCTTGGGCAGCTCTACAACGACAACGGGCTTCATCATCATCGCCCCGAGGTCGTGCTGAGTCACGTCACTGTCCTGCAGCGAGGACATAAACCAACATGGAGGACTCATAGTGACCTGAGCAGGTGACTCTGACCCTCATTAAAACCTTTATTTCTTGTGTCCCTGTCTGTTTTCTGTTTCAATCTGTACTTCCTCCATGTTTCCCTGATGTCCTGATAAATTTAGTATAACATTTCGACAGCAGCAGGGGGAAGTCACACTTGCTGCTCTGTGACAACACTTTGCCTGCCTTCTAACTACGTTGTTTTCTGTATTATTGTGATTGCTGTCCAGGATTGAAATGCAACACTTCACACACAATTGAGACTGAATTGAAAGTTTCACTGACAGCATACATAAAATTATAAATTAAACAGGGAAAGAAAGTATTAACTGAGCACAGCAGAGTGGTGAGGATGATTTAACTGAATTGACATTATACTGAATTTATCATGTGACATAGGGCGAGTTCACACCGACCTTGTTTGTCCGGTTTAAATTAACCCTGGAGCGTTTACCCCCTTGGTGTGGTTTGTCTGGATTGATGGGAACGCCAGACTCAAGCTCTGGTGCGAACCAAACAACCGCTCGGAACTCGGAAGTCAACCTGTTCTCATTCCCCGACTCGTCACATAATGTTTCAAAATGGCAACGCTTCGAAACACTAGCGTTATTGTATATTTATTGTTGCTAACTTGACCGCGAAGCCTAAAAGCCTAATAATGACGCTAAAGCGGTACCATGGCCGCCAAAGGGCCTTGACCGCGTCGTCAATATGTGATGAGTTGGGAGTGAGAACGTGTAGCTGGAGAAGTTTATATCTGGTGTGAACACCATTCAAACCAGTAACAAGAAATGTCCTGTTGAATGTGTCATTTCATTGGTTAAAAAACTTTTTCTCTTCCTGTTTTGGTGACTGGTTATCTAGAATCAAAATGTCAACTAGCCTGGGACAAACCTGGACTCAGGATGAAGTGTGCTGCCTCCTGATTATTTGGGCTAAAGAGAACATTTTTTAGTTACTACAGATGCTGCAGAAGAACTCGGAGGTATTACTGTTTCACGGCCTGAAGCAAGGCATCCTCAACACCAGAGTCGGGGTTAAATTCCCTGTTTCACAGCAGTGACTCTGTTTATGTGGTGACAGCTGAGTTTATTGTAGGAGGGTGGGTGTGTATATTTAGTTGCTGTGTACAGTGATCACGGTCAGCTGTCACATACACTCAACACAAAAACACTAAAATGAGATAAATTGTGGCGTCGCTGGAGGGTTTGTTCCTTCACTGACCACAGAGTTTACTGCAGTCAGATGCGATTTACTGCTACAACTCTTTGAAAACTGCTTCAACTACACAGAGAGACTCAGCACAGAGTCAAACACAGGACAAGACCCGAGAACCCTAAAGAGAAGACCAAGAAATAAAGGGAGGACCAGAAAGAGATAACCAGGTTCTAAAGACAGGACCGGGATATAAAGAGAGAACCAGAGTCTACTGAAATAACCAGGTTCTATAAAGAGGACCATCCACAGAAGGTTAAAATCAAGGGCAACTGGACTTGGTTGAAGATACTGGAAGATGTTTTGTCCCTCATCCAAAGGACTTCTTCAGTTCTGACTGACTGGCAGGGAAACTCTATTTAAAGCTATTTAACCTCAGTGGGGCCGTATGTCAGGATCGTTGATACCGCTGGTTCGTTAGTGCTCCTGGCTGTTGTAACGACAGTCGTTATGCTCGTTAGGACTACCTGAGGCCAAGACTGAACGACCATGAGGTTAAATAGCTGAGTTTCCCTAACAGTCAGTCAGAATTGAAGAAGTCCTTTGGATGAGGGACAAAAAGTCTTCTAGTATCTTCAACCAAGTCCAGTTGCCCTTTTAACCTTCTTTGGATAACTATAACCTGGATAACTGAGAATCTTCACAGACATAAAGAGAACCAGGAATTAAGGACAGGACCAGGGTATGAAGAGAAAACCTGAGTCTACAGAAATACCAGGATCAAAAGAAAAGGCCAGAGTCTAAAAAAAGAATGGATATAAAGAGAGAGACAGGAACTAAAGAGATAACCTTAGTCTAAAGAAAGAACCAGAGTCTACAGAAATAACCAGGATCTAAAGAATGAGCCACAAACTAAAGAGGACCAGACTCTATAAAGAGAGGACCAGGATATGAACAGAAAACCAGAGTCTACAGAATGAACCAGGGTCTAAAGAAACAGCTACAGACTAAAGAGAGAACCAGGAATTAAAGAAAGAACCAGATAATAACACAGGATAAAACCACGATCTAAAAATAGAACCAGTCTATAGAAAGAACCGGGTCTAAAGGAAGAAACAGGACATAAAGAGAGGACCCCATTTAAAAAGAGAAACAGAAAACCGTCTGAAGACAGACCAACAAAAAGTGAGATGCTAGAGGGAACATCTTATGACAGCACAAATGTCTAAAGAGAACCAAAGTCTAAGGGGAGGACTTCCATGTATGTAGAGAATCATCATCTAGAGATATAAAAAGAGAACCAGGATCCAAAGAGAAAACTAGCATATAACATAAGAACCATGATTTTTTTTTAAAGAACCACGATCTAAAGAGAAAACTGGAATATAAAGCGATAACCAAGATATATCAAACGAACCAGGATCTAATGAGAGAACCACAATCTAAAGAAAGAACCGAGATCCAAAGAGAAAACCAGCACATGACAAAAGGACCAGGATCTAAAGAGAGAACTAGAGTCTAAAGAAAGAACCAGGATCTAAAGACAGAACCAGGATCTAATGAGAGAATCACAATCTAAAGAAAGAACCGAGATCCAAAGAGAAAACCAGCACATAACAAAAGGACCAGGATCTAAAGAGAGAACTAGAGTCTAAAGAAAGAACCAGGATCTAAAGACAGAACCAGGATCTAATGAGAGAACCACAATCTAAAGAAAGAACCGAGATCCAAAGAGAAAACCAGCACATGACAAAAGGACCAGGATCTAAAGAGAGAACTAGAGTCTAAAGAAAGAACCAGGATCTAAAGACAGAACCAGGATCTAATGAGAGAACCACAATCTAAAGAAAGAACCGAGATCCAAAGAGAAAACCAGCACATAACAAAAGGACCAGGATCTAAAGAACAACCTGGAAAGGGAGAACAGTATCTAAACAAGTGTTTCTCAAACTTCTTCTGTCACGCCCCCTTCAGAAGGCCAAAAAAGGTTCATCAATCATTGATCATGATTGAAATAAACTAAACATTCAGGTTAGCAAGATAGCTTTGCTAGCATCAGAGCACTTTTTAATATGTCACCACATGAATCATATTCATGTAACTGTGGGTCTTCTCAACATCCCCCAGTTTCAGAACCACTGGTCTAAACAGAGTACCGACGCTTCCATTGGTTCTTTTGAATTGAATTGAATTGAATAAATTGAATTAAAATTCTTGTTTTCTCACCCAACGATGACGATGACGAAGTCGAGCAAGTTCCATCCATTGCGGATGTAGGAGCTGGGGTGCATCACCAGACCGTAGGCCAGGATCTTCAGGAAGGTCTCCACAGTGAAGATGATGAGGAAGATGTACTCCACTTGTTCCTGAAACACAGAGGGAACATGTTCCATTCAAACCACAGAATATCACTGAACACTCCTCTGGAACCAGGAAACTAAAGAGAGAACCAAAGACTACAGAAAGAACCAGGATCTAAAGACAGAACCAGAATCTTTAGAGAGAACAAGGAATTAAAGACAGATAACCAGGAAACTAAAGACAGAACCAGAGTCTACAGAAAGAACCAGGATCTATAAAGAGAACAAGTAAAGAGAGAACCAGAGTCTACAGAAACAACCACGATCTAAAGAGAGAACCAGAGTCTACAGAAACAACCACGATCTAAAGAGAGAACCAGAATCTATAAAGAGAACAAGGAACTGAAGAAAGAACCAGAGTCTGAGGAGAGAACCAGGGAACTAAAGAGAGAACAACAGTCTGAGGAGAGGACCAGGACAAAAAAAGAATCAGGATCTAAGAGAGAGACCTGGATCTGATAATGTTTCAAGGTTCAAGGTTCAGCTTTATCGTGCACGCTGAAATTAGCCCCACTACACTCAGAACGTATGAATGTATTCAGATACTATTAAATTAGATAAATCAGTAGACCAGAAGAGAGTAAATAAAAGTAGCACTAAAGAAGGAAATCAGCCAACACATCCTGATCAGACTTCTAACTGTGCACATGCGGCACAGACAGCAGCGGAGTGAGAACACGTGTTGTTTTGTAATTTGGGTGAACTGAACCTTTAATGATCTCTGAAGGGAGGCCTGAATGCTGGAGGACATTTATAAGGTGTTTTACACACAGACCGAAAGCTGGGGTTTGTGTGTGACCTGGCTTTGAGAGCATTTCAGAGGATTACTAATCTGTCATCATCCCTGCACCACAAACACACAACCAGCGCTGGTCTTTCCATACCATGGAGGACTCTCACTGACTCAGTGCATCGCCTGCCCCTCGCATCAGCCATCACGTTTACGTGTCTAACACCAACCCTTTCATCAACCTTGAGAGCAAACAGCCCTTTGACGAAGTGAGAACCAGGCAAAATGTCTTCAGTCCCAAAATCTAAAACGCAAATTGGTCCTCACAAACACAGATGTACAACACACACACAAACACTGGCGTCCGGCTCTCATCTCGTTCTGTTGTCGTTCCGCCTCCTCTCGGCTCTAAATCTCTCTGCTAGCTGCAAATGGAAAAACTGGGAATCAAACCAGTAGCAGGGCTCACACTCTTATCTAGAGATCATTTTCCAGAGATGATCTTAGCTGCTGACAGACAGGGATCACGACACACTGATAAGTTTAAAGATGTACAGTCAGTGGCTATAACTGATCTATGGAATCATCTATTACATGCATAGAAATGAGGACAAAATTGATCTTGCCTTGTTTTAATGCTCTGTTTTAATACGGTTATCATAGAACTGCCCTTGTATTTTTTGTTTCTTTTGGAAAGCCATGTTCAATGCTTGGCCAACCCGTTCTCCCTCCCCGACTCGTCACATATGGACGCATGGTCAAGACCCATCGGCGTCAGTTTGTAACGCACTGGGGATCCTTGTAGCGTCATAGTTCAGCGCAGTGGGGGAAACCCTGTAGTGTCAGTTTGTGACGGTAAAGGCAGGTATATGATATTTAACAGAAAAGACTGAATAAGGAGGAGGATGGGGTGGATGGAGGGCCAGAACCAAGACCGGAGACTGGGGTTCGTGTCCCGTGTTAAATATTTTTTAGAAGTTACATGAGCTATGTAAATTGACGTAAGTGACGTAAGTTAATTTATTTATTCTGAAAGTCTAACCGGACGTTGCATATTTTTTGTTGCTAATCGTTGCTAACTTTACAGCGGAGCCTTAAACGTCTAAAAATGACGCTAAAGGGCCTCGACCACGTGTCAGTATGTGGTGAGTCAGGAGTGAGAATGTGTTGGTGAGGTATGTTCAGCGGCGTCACCACGTCCACCAGGGATTCATCATGAACTTCCTTATAGTATTTGTAATTAAGAGAATTTGAGAAATGTGACACTGTTACAGGCCTGTAGTAGCGGCTCTGCAGCGACTATCATTGGTGTTGGACAGATCAAAGATGGAAAAGTCAGAGGATCACCAGAGTTACTACAGTTCATCCTGAGCAAGACAGGAATAAACCATACTCAGTCACAATCCATCCAATAGCTGTTGAGATACTGAAGTCTGGAACAAAGTGGTAGACTGACAGATATAATCCCAGAGGGCACGGCAGTAGTGTTGCTAAAACAGCCCACCACAAACAGCATCAAAAATGTGGTTTGACATAATGAAACTCTGAAGCTGATATATTTAAAAAGTACAAACAGAAGTAGTTTTGTAGGTCACATTTCTACTTGTTCGCTCAGGAAGGAGATGCTTCTCTTATCTTTTCCTCCACTCGCTTATCTGCTGTAGTCGTCTTCTTTCACGCGATCGTGTGAGAGAAAAGCAAAGTGAGCACGCAAGAACGAACAACACACACACACAGTCGGGCCGTCACTTCAATAAAGGACAACTTCATGAACAGTGTTTACAGTGAAACTGTAACTAGAGGTCGAGAGACATCGACATGAAGAGGTGAGAGAGAGAGCTGAACCATCAGAGCAGAAACAGCTGATCAGATCTGATCACAGACCTGTCAATCATTTACTGTATCTATCTGTGACCTTTGACCTTTACAGCAGGAGCAGTGAGGAGTGCTTCATTACACATTATCAATGTGTTACTAACTATGTCTCCTCCTGCAGACAGAAGTGGAGGCTCCTGTACAAACAGATACTGAATGGCAAGATAATAAAACACAGCTGTAATGATACACACAGGGCAGCAGGGCTGCAGCTTCTGTGGCCGCTGAGAGTGAAACCCGGGTGTGGGAGGAGTTCAGGGAGGCTATGGAGAAGGGCTTTCGGTTGGCCTCAAGGAAGTTCTGGCAACTTAGGGAGGGAAAGCAGGGCTCAGGCTGAGCTGAACTGGGGAGGATAACCACTGCCCCAGACTGGAAATATTGTGGAGTGGTGGAAGGAGCATTTGAGGAGCTCTGAACCCGAGCAACAATTCCTCTGAGGAGGAGGCAGAAGAAACGGGGGGAAAACCTCAGTGAGATTCCGGAGGAGAAACGCGGATTCTGTCCTGGCCTTGGACCAGTGGACCAGCTCTGCGAGGTTGTTATAGGGGTCATGGAAGTTTGAGCATCCATCCATCTATCGTCAACCGCTTACCCTGCGTACAGGGTCGCGGGGGCCAGGAGGCCAATCCCAGCTGACATCGGCCGAAAGGCGGGGTACACCCTGGACAGGTTGCCAGTCCATCGCAGGGCCACACATAGACAAACAACCAGTCACACTCACACCTAAAGACAATTTAGGACAATCAACCTAGTCCGCATGTCTTTGGATGGTGGGAGGAAGCGCTATCCACCGGAACACCGTGCCGCCCGCAAGTTTGACCATCCAGTCTAAATGTGCTTTGTGGACTTGGAGAAGGCTTATGGCCGTGTGCCCTGGGGAATCCTGCAGGGGGTAGTGCAGGAGTATAGGGCCTAAATGCACGTAGCATGTACGAAAATCCTGCAGTACTGCAGACACTGTGTACTAGATGTGTCATAATGCAAAAACTTAAAGTTACTCTTTGAGCCAGTGCTAAAACTATCCTTAGAATTCAATAAATCAATAAAATCATATACCTTGAAAGCCACTTCTGAATAAGATAACGATTGGATTTGTTAACATTTAACCCCTGACAAATCTTTAAACCAAAGCTAACTGCTACTAAAAACACAATGTCTCCTTTTTACATTGCTATTTCAACACCTGTTCAATAAATAAGACAACACATCAGACAAATCAGACAAACTTGGACTTATTATTATTTATACTTAGCTAGGCTAACAGTTTCTCCCCGCTGCCAGTCTTATGCTAGTTAGCTGCTTCAGTTAGCTTAACCTGATGATACACGGGGCAACTTTTTGAGCAAAGTTGCTGGGCTATCTTGCTGGTGGCAAGTCCAACTATGTTTTGAACGGATAGCGGCGGGACGGGGCAAGTGGCGGTGTGATGGGGGAAGGGGATTACCGTAGTAATCTTTACTCATTACCGTGTATTATCAACTTTACAGTTAGCTGGTCCAGTTAGCTTAGTCAGAGGTTTCTTATCTGTGTGTCCAGTACAGGTCCAGATCCAGGACAGGTTTAGCCTAGCTTAGCATTAAGACTGGAAGCACTGGGAAACTGCTGACCTAGCTCCATTAAGATCAAATCTTTCAATGGCTCCAAAGCTTAACATCTGCTGGATAATTTCTTTATTTTAACAACATTTAACAGTATTTCTGTGATGTGAAACCACAAGGTGTAAGATTCTAGGCACCTGGAACAACACACAGGAACAAACACACTAACCTGAGGCTGAAATGTTAACGCCACCTGCGTCTGTTCACCTCAGACAAACTCAAACCCAAACCTCCAGCTCCTCTTTACAGCCACTGAAATGTTCTCATATTCTTTATTTATTCATTCAATGTCTTTATTTGTGTATTTAAATGTGTTTAACTGTGTAGTTGTGTAATTAATCTCACCAGGTCGTGGTTGGTGGAGTTGGAGTCATCCTCAGGAAACGGTTTAGAAACTCCCAGAGCGACACAGTTAGCAAAGATGGCTAACAGAATGAAGATATCAAACGGTCTGAGAGACACGTTAAGGAAGCTCAGCAGGGACAAAAAACAACATTTCAGCCATCTGATTATTCCACAAGTCTTTTTTACATGCTGTTAAATGTGCTACAGCTCAAAGCTAATCAGCTAACTAGCCTGCAAAGTGATTGCATTTACTTTTCCCTGGTGAATGTTTGTCGGCTTCTTCACGACAAGACGTGTGTTCGTGTTTGTTAGTAATACAAAAAGGAGACTTTAGCATGAAGCTAATGTGGTCGTTCAGAGTCTGTGGCTCAGCAGGCTGCTGATTGGTTCTGTGTGACTGTCTGCTCTGCCTATGATACAATGCAGATGTTGCAGCTTTATTCTGCATTTGATTGGGTGAATCGAAATAACCATCTACATAGACGACCTAATGACCATCGTATCAATGTAAACTAAGGGACAAGTTCAGTAAACTGGTACAAAGCTGACAGCTGACTGGTCAGATTTCAGGATACTTCCACTCGACGATAGAGAGAGCGGCTCGTCTGATTGGATTGTTGAGTTTCAGACAGAACAGCGCTCTGGGAGCTCGCTGGACCTGATTACTGCCTTGGACCTGAGGGGGAAGAGTAAGGACATCATCAACATCATCACCTGTTTGTTAGCGTGTTGCCTCTCTGTCTCGCCTGTTTGTTAGTGTGTTGTCTCTCTGTCTCGCCTGTTAGTTAGCGTGTTGTCTCTCTGTCTCGCCTGTTTGTTAACGTGTTGCCTCTCTGTCTCGCATGTTAGATAGCGTGTTGTCTCTCTGTCTCGCCTGTTTGTTAGCGTGTTGCCTCTCTGTCTCGCATGTTAGTTAGCGTGTTGTCTCTCTGTCTCACCTGTTTGTTAGCGTGTTGCCTCTCTGTCTGGCCTGTTTGTTAGCGTGTTGCCTCTCTGTCTCGCATGTTAGTTAGCGTGTTGCCTCTCTGTCTCGCCTGTTTGTTAGCGTGTTGCCTCTCTGTCAGGCCTGTTTGTTAGCGTGTTGCCTCTCTGTCTCGCATGTTAGTTAGCGTGTTGCCTCTCTGTCTCGCCTGTTTGTTAGTGTGTTGTCTCTCTGTCTCGCCTGTTTGTTAACGTGTTGCCTCTCTGTCTGGCCTGTTTGTTAGCGTGTTGCCTCTCTGTCTGGCCTGTTTGTTAGCGTGTTGTCTCTCTGTCTGGCCTGTTTGTTAGCGTGTTGTCTCTCTGTCTGGCCTGTTTGTTAGCGTGTTGTCTCTCTGTCTGGCCTGTTTCTTAGCGTGTTGCCTCTCTGTCTGGCCTGTTTGTTAGCGTGTTGCCTCTCTGTCTCGCCTGTTTGTTAGCGTGTTGTCTCTCTGTCTGGCCTGTTTGTTAGCGTGTTGTCTCTCTGTCTGACCTGTTTGTTAGCGTGTTGCCTCTCTGTCTCGCATGTTAGTTAGCGTGTTGCCTCTCTGTCTGGCCTGTTTGTTAGCGTGTTGCCTCTCTGTCTCGCCTGTTTCGTAGCGTGTTGCCTCTCTGTCTGGCCTGTTTGTTAGCGTGTTGCCTCTCTGTCTCGCATGTTTGTTAGCGTGTTGATTCTCTGTCTCACCTGTTTCTTAGCATGTTGTCCTCTCCTCCTTTGTGTTCCAGTTGAACTTGTGGTCGAGTGAAGTGTGTCGGTTCGTTTCATCCTCACTCCTCCATCGTCCTCACCGTCCAGCTCTTCATCCCAGTCTGGATCCCTCTCCTCTCCTCCTCCATCTCCTCCTCCTCCATCCTCCTCTCCTCCCTCCTCCTCTTCCTCACCCTCACCTCCTCCCTCCTCCCCATCTACTGCGTTGGTGTACCCATTACGACCAGCACCTGACAGACAGACAGAGAAGATGCAATTACTCTCAATGTAGAGCTTCTAAATATATTTAATATTTTCTGAAACGTGTTTGTTGTACTCACATTAAGTGAATATAGTTGAAGGAGAACTGACTGACTAAAACTAACTGTATACAAAGTAGTTAAAAATAGCTAACGTTATATAAGGCTAAAGTATTAAAACTAACTGTTTATAAAGTAGTTAGAAATAGCTAACTTCATGTAACATTAAAGTAGTAAAACTAACAGTTTATAAAGTAGTTAAAACTAACTAACTTTATATAAGGTTAAAGTATTAAAACTAACAGTTTATAAAGTAGTTAGAAATAGCTAACCTTATATAAGGTTAAAGTAATAAAACTAACTGTTTATAAAGTAGTTAAAACTAACTAACTTCATATAGTGTTAAAGTAGTAAAACTAAATGTATATAAAGTAGTTAAAACTAACTAACTTCATATAGCGTTAAAGTAGTAAAACTAACTGTATACAAAGTAGTTAAAAATAGCTAACATTATATAAGGTTAAAGTATTAAAACTAACTGTTTATAAAGTTGTTAGAAATAGCTAACTTCATGTAAGGTTAAAGTAGTAAAACTAACTGTATATAAAGTAGTTAAAACTAACTAACTTCATATAACGTTAAAGAAGTAAAACTAACTGTTTATAAAGTTGTTAGAAATAGCTAACTTTATATAACGTTAAAGTAGTAAAAACTAACTGTGTATAAAGTTGTTGGAAATAGTTAACTTTATATCAGGTTAAAGTAGTAAAACTAACTGTATATAAAGTAGTTATAAATAGCTAACTTTATATAAGGTTAAAGTAGTAAAACTAACTGTATATAAAGTAGTTAGAAATAGCTAATTTTATATAAGGTTAAAGTAGTAAAACTAACTGTATATAAAGTTATTAGAAATAGCTAACCTTATATAAGGTTAAAGTAGTAAAACTAACTGTATATAAAGTAGTTAAAACTAACTAACTTCATATAACCTTAAAGAAGTAAAACTATCTGTGTATAAAGTTGTTAGAAATAGCTAACTTTATATCAGGTTAAGTAGTAAAACTAACTGTATATAAAGTAGTTAAAACTAACTAACTTCATATAGTGTTAAAGTAGTAAAACTAAATGTATATAAAGTAGTTAAAACTAACTAACTTCATATAGCGTTAAAGTAGTAAAACTAACTGTATACAAAGTAGTTAAAAATAGCTAACATTATATAAGGTTAAAGTATTAAAACTAACTGTTTATAAAGTTGTTAGAAATAGCTAACTTCATGTAACATTAAAGTAGTAAAACTAAATGTTTATAAAGTAGTTAAAACTAACTAACTTCATATAACCTTAAAGAAGTAAAACTATCTGTGTATAAAGTTGTTAAAACTAACTAACTTCATGTAACGTTAAAGTAGTAAAAACTAACTGTGTATAAAGTTGTTGGAAATAGTTAACTTTATATCAGGTTAAAGTAGTAAAACTAACTGTATATAAAGTAGTTAAAACTAACTAACTTCATATAACCTTAAAGAAGTAAAACTATCTGTGTATAAAGTTGTTAGAAATAGCTAACTTTATATAAGGTTAAAGTAATAAAACTAACTGTATATAAAGTAGTTAAAACTAACTAACTTCATATAACGTTAAAGAAGTAAAACTAACTGTATATAAAGTAGTTAGAAATAGCTAACTTTATATAAGGTTAAAGTAGTAAAACTAACTGTATATAAAGTAGTTAGAAATAGCTAACTTTATATAAGGTTAAAGTAGTAAAACTAACTGTATATAAAGTTATTAGAAATAGCTAACTTTATATAAGGTTAAAGTAATAAAACTAACTGTATATAAAGTTATTAGAAATAGCTAACTTTATATAAGGTTAAAGTAGTAAAACTAACTGTATATAAAGTTATTAGAAATAGCTAACTTTATATCAGGTTAAAGTAGTAAAACTAACTGTATATAAAGTTGTTAAAACTAACTAACTTCATAAGGCCTTAAAGTAGTAAAACTAACTGTATATAAAGTTATTAGAAATAGCTAACTTTATATCAGGTTAAAGTAGTAAAACTAACTGTATATAAAGTAGTTAAAACTAACTAACTTCATATAACGTTAAAGAAGTAAAACTATCTGTGTATAAAGTTGTTAGAAATAGCTAACTTTATATCAGGTTAAAGTAGTAAAACTAACTGTATATAAAGTAGTTAAAACTAACTAACTTCATATAACATTAAAGAAGTAAAACTATCTGTGTATAAAGTTGTTAGAAATAGCTAACTTTATATCAGGTTAAAGTAGTAAAACTAACTGTATATAAAGTAGTTAAAACTAACTAACTTCATATAACCTTAAAGAAGTAAAACTATCTGTGTATAAAGTTGTTAGAAATAGCTAACTTTATATAAGGTTAAAGTAGTAAAACTAACTGTAAATAAAGTTATTAGAAATAGCTAACTTTATATAAGGTTAAAGTAGTAAAACTAACTGTATATAAAGTAGTTAAAACTAACTAACTTCATATAACCTTAAAGAAGTAAAACTATCTGTGTATAAAGTAGTTAGAAATAGCTAACTTTATATAAGGTTAAAGTAATAAACTAACTGTAAATAAAGTTATTAGAAATAGCTAACTTTATATAAGGTTAAAGTAGTAAAACTAACTGTATATAAAGTAGTTAAAACTAACTAACTTCATATAACGTTAAAGAAGTAAAACTAACTGTATATAAGTAGTTAGAAATAGCTAACTTTATATAAGGTTAAAGTAGTAAAACTAACTGTATATAAAGTTATTAGAAATAGCTAACTTTATATAAGGTTAAAGTAGTAAAACTAACTGTATATAAAGTAGTTAGAAATAGCTAACTTTATATAAGGTTAAAGTAGTAAAATTAACTGTATATAAAGTAGTTAGAAATAGCTAACTTTATATAAGGTTAAAGTAGTAAAATTAACTGTATATAAAGTAGTTAGAAATAGCTAACTTTAGATAACGTTAAAGTAGTAAAGCTAGCTCCAACTGAAGCTGTTCCAACAGTAAAATACTGACGCTTCAGTATTAACAATCTAGAATCAAGAATCAGTCACAGGAGACATTTTACTGCACATCCAGGAGTTTTTCTACATAAATCTGAGAAGTACTCCAATCCTTTTCATAGTTAAACAGAAGTATTATTAAGTAAAGGATCAGAGTACTTCTTCCACCGCTGATCCCAGGATTTCCATCAAAGTGAAAGAGGAGAGGTGGAGGATGGAGAGAAAAGAGAGGAGGTGATATGGACTGAGAGAGGAAGAGGAGGAGAGATGTGACTGTTTCCAGAGGAAGTGAAAATATTGTAGTGAACAGCTGTGACCTAGATCTGTGTGTGTGTGTGTGTGTGTGTGTGTGTGTGTGTGTGTGTGTGTGTGTGTGTGTGATCTGGGCCGTGATTTATATGTTAGTACCTGAGGACCCTGAACACACACAGATAAACCCAGTGATGACAGCACAGGGAGATTATGTGACTCTCTTTCCCCTCTCTCTCTCTCTCTCTCTCTCTCTCTCTCTCTCTCCCCTCTCTCCGTCTCTCTCTCCCCTCTCTCCCCTCTCTCCCTCTCTCCCCTCTCTCCATCTCTCTCTCCCCTCTCTCCATCTCTCTCTCCCCTCTCTCCGTCTCTCTCTCCCCTCTCTCCCTCTCTCCCTCTCTCCCTCTCTCCATCTCTCTCTTCCCTCTCTCTCTCTCTCTCTCTCTCTCTCCCCCCTCTCCATCTCTCTCTTCCCTCTCCGTCTCTCTCTTCCCTCTCCCTCTCTCCCTCTCTCCATCTCTCTCTCCCTCTCTCCCTCTCTCCCCTCTCTCCGTCTCTCTCTCCCTCTCCCTCTCTCCTCTCTCTCCGTCTCTCTCTCCCTCTCTCTCTCTCTCCCTCTCTCCCCTCTCTCCGTCTCTCTCTCCCCTCTCTCTGTCTCTCTCTCCCTCTCTCCCTCTCTCCCTCTCTCCATCTCTCTCTCCTCTCTCCCTCTCTCCCCTCTCTCTCTCTCTCCCTCTCTCCCTCTCTCCCCTCTCTCTGTCTCTCTCTCCCTCTCTCCCTCTCTCCCCTCTCTCCGTCTCTCTCTCCCTCTCTCCCTCTCTCCCCTCTCTCCGTCTCTCTCTCCCTCTCTCCCCTCTCTCCGTCTCTCTCTCCCTCTCTCCCTCTCCCCTCTCTCCGTCTCTCTCTCCCTCTCTCCCTCTCTCCCCTCTCTCTGTCTCTCTCTCCCTCTCTCCCTCTCTCCCCTCTCTCCGTCTCTCTCTCCCTCTCTCCCTCTCTCCCCTCTCTCCGTCTCTCTCTCCCCTCTCTCTCTCTCTCCATCTCTCTCTCCCTCTCTCCCTCTCTCCCCTCTCTCCGTCTCTCTCTCCCTCTCTCCCTCTCTCCCCTCTCTCCGTCTCTCTCTCCCTCTCTCCCTCTCTCCCCTCTCTCTCTCTCTCTCCCTCTCTCCCTCTCTCCCCTCTCTCCGTCTCTCTCTCCCTCTCTCCCTCTCTCCCCTCTCTCCGTCTCTCTCTCCCTCTCTCTCTCTCTCTCCATCTCTCTCTCCCTCTCTCCCTCTCTCCCCTCTCTCCGTCTCTCTCTCCCTCTCTCCACACCTTTGTTTAGTGATTTCCTAGATTTCCTGTTTCCCAGGTGGTCAGTAAGCGCAGAGCTGCAGATACGTTCAGTCAGTAGGAAACAAGGCCTTCATGGATTAGTGACAGATTTACATCACACGGCCATTTTGACTTTTCATCGCATGAAAAATGCAGCGTAACCAATGACACTAAGCATCGCTGTCCGTCAGCCAATGAGAGAGACTGAAGTATAAAAGTCGTTTACAGGTGGAGTTTTCTTGAAACTTTCTGTTTACATTTAGTGTTTTTCACTAAAACACCAACAAACATTTCCTTATTATGAAATAGTTGATCAGTCGTCACCCTGCCATCACAGAAGATTTACACAACAAGTAGCCTGAGTTTTGCCTCTCAGGCCCCGCCCACACTACTGCGTTTTAGTTTACAAACGGAGAATTAAAACGAACACGATCTCCGTCCGCACCAGCGTTTTAGCTGCGTTTTGGAGTTGATCTCTGTCTACATTAAAACGCACATCTAGTGGTCGTTCAGGTTCACTGGGCGTGCGCGTGCAGGTGTAAACATGAAGCAGATGGTCTCTTCCTGGTTACAGAAGATTTGGCGAAAGAAAAAATGCTGGGACTGTTACTGAATTAACACAGGAGTGTGGCGGCGGGAAACAGACTGGAAGTAGTTGCAAAGTAAATACATGCACAGTACAAGTGTATTAAGTATTAATAAGTGTTACATAATATTTTAATAAAAATACCTTCTTAATAATACTTCTTGATAATCAGCTTTGTGGTACCGCCATTGTTAGGGTTAGTGAAGCCAGATAACGAAAACATGTACGGGGTACGACTGACGACAAACACCAACTGACAGGCGTAATTATGATAGTGAGACACGATATTTACTGATAAGCATTGATCATAGAGTCCGTCACACAACAACAACAACAACAACAACAACAACAACAACAACAACAACAACTAACACATCCCAGAAACATGAAAAACCTTTCTGGACAGTTAGTTGAGTTATTTACTTAGTTTAATTAGGATGGTTTGTGATCGGACCAACAGACAGTGGACTGAGTATCTACTGAAAGAGTCCTTCACAGGTCCGCTGGGTTCCTAGAACAAGAGCTTTGAAGCAGAACCTGAGGCGGGACAGAAACCAATGATGAAGCCAATGATCGTGACAAACGGACCATTTTACAAACTCCTTTTAAAGGCTTTCCTTTTAACTGAACTCCGAGCTGGCAGCAGCCCAGCAGGTTAGTCATCCGTCCAATGAGCAGCTGAGGTTTGGACCCTGCAGGTCACATGACTGTGGGTCACGTTGTTCCTTCCTGTGGAGGAGCTGCTTCACCCCGCAGGACGACAAGAACCGACTAATTATCCCCAAATTACCCCGAGTCAGCTCACATCACCATGACAACACAGTGCGTGTGCGATGGTGTAGCGGGGCGTCCCATCGCTCACACACAACCCTGCATCCGCCTTGTTAACTTTCTACTTTTCACTGCCCCGTTGTGTGTGAGTGTGAGTGTGCGTGTGTGTGAGTGTGTCTGTGTGAGTGTGTGTGTTTGAGTGTGAATCTGTGTGTGTGTGTGTGTCTGTGTGTGTGAGTGTGAGTGTGTGTGCGTGTGTGCGTGTGTCTGTGTGTGTGTTTGAGTGTGAATCTGTGTGTGTGTGTGTGTGTGTGTGTGTGAGTGTGTGTGCGTGTGTGCGTGTGTCTGTGTGTGTGTTTGAGTGTGAATCTGTGTGTGTGTGTGTGTGTGTGTGTGTGAGTGTGTGTGTTTGAGTGTGAATCTGTGTGTGTGTGTGTGTGTGTGTGTGTGTGTGAGTGAGTGTGAGTGTGCGCGTGTGTGTGTGCGTGTGTGTGTGTGTGTGAGTGTGTGTGCGTGTGTGTGAGTGTGTGTGAGTGTGTGTGAGTGTGTGTGTGTGAGTGTGAGTGAGTGTGAGTGAGTGTGTGTGAGTGTGTGTGAGTGAGTGTGTGCGTGTGCGTGTGTGTGAGTGTGTGTGAGTGTGTGTGAGTGTGTGTGTGTGCGTGTGCGTGTCACGCTGCCCTCCAGCCTGGTCCAGCTGGAAGGTCATCAGTTCAGTTAGTGGATGTTGGGGCAGTTTCTCTTCTTCTTCACTGCAGATCACAGACTCACAGCAGCAGCGCTTCTTTTCACAGTGAAGCTCGATCGATACTAATCGTCATGTCCAATCTCGTCGTGTGATATCAGCTGCACAGATACAGACAGCGTAAAACATACGGCCCTTTAAGACTGATATAAAATTTATTTTTTAGGCCACATCCGCACTACGATCTCCGTCCACACTGGCGTTTTAGCTGCGCAGGGGAGAGCGGGGTGATTTGAGCCTGTGGGGAAGTTGAACCACCCCTTGTTTCTTGGCAACCAAAGACTTAAATTGGTTATATGAATATATATTTTTGAAGAGTTAATTATTTCACCCTGTGTTGGAGAGAGGCCCGTGGAATAAGTGATGTGCGCATTTAGGATCCAAAAACTGCTTTTTGTCGTTCAAAGTGATTTTTGAGTCCTTTAGGAAGTTACAGTATGAGACTATACTGTCAGCCTGACGTTACCCTTAAAGAGCTGGATGAAAGAAGTTTGTTAAAATGGCAGGAAATTTTAAAGTTTAAGCTGCACAAACTCTTTTTAGACGAGAAAAATAAGAAGAAAGTGTCACGGGATCCAAATAAAATGGAGACCTTAGACTCACTATGATCTGAACACCCACATTGTCAGCTAGTCTGACTGGCTCCCCTGGGGTCTGAACCCCAGACTTGCAGATTTCCAGCGCAGACGACTGACTGAGCTGCTGGTGAGAGGCTGTTTCCACACACCTTCTCACAGGTTGAGGTGGTGACATCATATGCGCCAGACCTGGACAGTTTTGTCAGTTTAAACTTAAAACGCTTACAACAGTCAAGATGTAGGTGAGACAATTCTGACAAAAATCACACATCATTCTGCTGGTTTTGGGAGTGTTAATTATTTTGGTGGCATTTGATCCAAAATTGAGCAAAAAAGAAAATGTAGTGCATCCTGTACAAGTTACAGCAAGATACTGAATATCACTGCAGACTCACCGTGTGACCGATCTGAAAACCATTTGAAACACTTGATATCGGCCATCTGGCAGCGTTTGAAGAAAGACTTGTGGAGATATAGATGTTAATTGATTTAGCATATTCTGAAAAATATAGAGTAACTGACTTCTGAGTTGACCGCAGGTTACAGTGAAGCAAACGTTAATCACATTTCAGTGGATGTGCTAAAAAAAATTCAGCTCTCGAGGACTTACGGATGATTTTCTTAGATTTTTTTAAGTTAAGAATGAGAAATGTCTAGAAATGTACATTTCTTGTAATAAGCCACGCCCACTTTACGCAATCATTACCAAATTAATACATCAGCTGAGTAGTGACCCGAGATCGTACAAACCGAATTTCGTACAAATCCATCCTGCGAATTACGAGGTATAAACTGAAGTGTAGCGCCCCCTAGTGGAAGAATATGCCAGGACTGCTGAGCGAAGCTCGGGCCGAGCATCTGAGCAGACTTGATTTACGGGCATTTATGTAAAATTGTACATGAAGACACAAAAGTAAAAAATTACGAAAAAAAGCAAAACAAATTGACGTATCAAAATTCTTTTGATAACTTTTGATCAGCGACGTCCATAAATTATCCTGCCAAATTTTCAGGTCGATTGGCGAAACTGTCTGGGACGAGTTCTCAAAAATACTTTTTTAGAGAAAAGACAATCGGAGCAAAGATGCAGATGAATCCAGAGATTAAAATAATGAAAGAAATTCAACTATAAACGAAGCCGTTTGAGATAATTCGCTGCTTGGATCCCTAAATATATTTGGAGACCTCACCATCATGTCCCCACTTTGAAGACACCTCAAGTAAAAACTCAACTCACTCACTGTGGCGGCGGGAAACAGACTGGGAGTCGCCGCAAAGTAAATACGGAGACACGCAGAGTACAAGTGAATTTCTCCATTTTCACCTGTCAGCACTAACACACTACTCCGAAAACAGAGTCAGCAGCGTTTTCAAAATTCTCCGTTTTAGGTGTTCAGATTCGCTGTTTTAGTCTGGACGGGAGGCAATTCCTGTTAAAAACAAAAGGGGGTCACTGGGAGTCCCTCGCAGGGATTCTTTCCATGACGTCAGACACCTGGTATCTGAGCCAGTCGGCACAGACTGTTATACCAGAAAAATGGGTCGTTTTTCACGTTGTTACGACCCATATTTACGTTTTTGTGTCCGTACGACGGTAGCAAGAAACACTAGTGAGAAAATCGGAGTCAGTAGGTGGATGGATGGGTCAAACCAATCCAAGACTTTCATGCAGGAGAAAGGCGTTGGAGTCCCATGTGAAACCACGTCGATGGTGAGTTATTTTAATTCTTTAATTAAATAGCGCTACTGAATTCCATCATGTGACTGACGGAGTGTCTCTTTTTTGACCACAGTGTTTTCCTAAAAAAACTAGACCAAACTGCAACTGTTTCACAACCCTAACCACTTGTTTAATTTCATGTGACTTGCACAACGCAGTTAAAGATCCGGTCGCCTGTCGATGGTCCGGGACAGGAAACACTCGTGTCGTTTCGGGATGGATGGACAAACGACCTATTTTGTCGTTCATGTTGGAGGACTTGTCGGCGGGTGAACCTCTCTGTCTCCTACGCAGCAGCTGAGACGCCTCCAACAGGATCATTAATCCCAAACACTCTCATTACAGCAGCGACGTGTTCTGTTAAACTCCTGCTGAACACGCTGAGCTCGGACAGACTGCTCTCTTCATCTGCACTGTAGAAATGAACTACGGAGGATTTTAAACCTTCAGCTTTGGATCTACGTTGACGTCTGTAGATCTCGTGCTGTTGCTTGTATGTTGTTCCTCAAATGTAGGTCGCTTTGGATAAAAGCGACTGCCAAATGAGTAAATGTAAACATGGGTGGTGATAAGCTGTTTAATAGACCTATAAGGCCTTTGTCTGGTGAGGACTGGATGGGTTTCCTTCCCTTTGGACAGATATTAGTCATGTATTAGAAATATTAGTTTGAGTTACTTTTAATAAAAATAAACGTGTAGAGAGATAATGCGAAGATAATCAGAAGAGCAGAGGACCCAGGGTTGAGCCTTGTGGAACACCAAACTGAGAGTTTATTTCTAACCTTTCCAAGTTTCCTTCCTCCTAGACTGGTTTCACTTTATTTCTGTGGAAAAGACCCTGCAGAGAGTTAATCTGTCACAGTCAGAGATCTCCCAGCAGAGCACAAATCCCTGAAGGTGCTTTCAAGGACAATTTGATAGTCGACTGCTGAACCTTTTTAACAGAAAAACAACCAGATTCACTTGTTTGTGTAATTGTTGTCTGCAGCTGCATCAGGATCAAACTCACCTTAAAGGTTTCTCTGACAAAGTTAACGCCTCATCTCATGACCGGAACAAAAGGGCGGATTAACTCTGCTGCCACGGTAACCAGTGATGTCACCCTCGTTAATGCTCATTTCCATGACAACGTTATCAGACGGTCCGTGGAGGCCGCCTTAATTCAGCTTTCACAGAGAGCGAGCAGGAACTCTGATTCCCCGTCAGGATCAGGGGGATTAAAGTGAGTCACTCTCCAAGTGATGGAGGTCGGGACCTGCGTTAACGCCATCACAGCAGAGGTCAGGGGTCACGGTGGACAGTGGGACGCACAGGTGTGTACACCTGCTCAGTATCTGCTCAGGGTGAACCGTCAGCTGACATCCAGGCTCTTATTTTGATAGTCTGTGCAGATCCTGATGAGAGCTGACGTCTCTTATTAATTGATTCTGCTTTAACATCTCAGAAAACAACAATCAAACATGGACAATGTGAAAAGAATAAAGTCAATTTGGGCATTTTTGATAAACCGGAGGAATAAAAAGACCATTAAAGGAGTAAAATATATGTTTCTGTTGCTTTTCTCTGTTTGTTTCTTGTGAAATACTGACTCACATCTTCAGGCCTCTAAAATCCTTCAAAGGAAAACGTGTTCTCTGGCTGTGAGGCTCCGCTGTGTGACGAGCACAGGTTGCCTTATCTTGAGGGGCCCTGTAATGTGGGCTTTAACATTGTGTCTGGGGCAGCTGGGTATTTAAATTGTGGACTCGGCTTTAACTCCATAGAAGAATCTTTATTTCCTGTCTGGATGCGTGGATGTGATTCTAAAACAGACATAATAAAAAGAGAAAGAAATATCTTGCATCAACAAATAAAAACTGCTGCATACTGTTTTATTTCCACAACCTAAAGGCGTGTGCAGCAGATGAAGCTTATGTTCACTCCAACACTCCTTAAATAATAAAAGCAACACTTAATAGATGAAATGTTAACCATAAGATGGAGAGCTTCTCTCTCTCTGTTCAGGCAAATTGTCTCCTCGCCTGATTGGCTGTTCATTAACTAATTAAGCTGAAGTGCACTGTTCACCGCAGGTACCCAGAGAAACCTCATCTGAAGCTCTGATCTGACAGAAAACAGCTGCGCAGACGGTCATATTCATCCAGCTGACGTGGACGTGTCTCACAGTGAGATTTGACCGCCGACCACAGATTTCACCACTTTCCTGTCACGACTTACCAGACCACCAGCATCCCTCTGTGTGGACGGGCGTGAAACAGGAAGCAGCTCTGCAGGATGTAATGAGCGTTTTTATAGCAGTCTGAGTGTCGCATAGTGACACAGCGGAGCTCGGCACTTAGACTCCTCCAGCAGCCGTCCTCTGATTCATCCAGGAATGAATATGTTTTATTCAGTCAGTCGCCTGATAGGGCCGCACATGAGCCGCGACTCACATCCAGAGACACGAGGAAACAAAAGAAAGCACGCCGACGATGTTACCTTTCAGGGAGAGATGCTGATCTTTGTTATTTAAAGAGGAGAAACGTCTTCTTGTTGTTTATGAACTCTAATTTCACTTTTTGTTTATTTTATTAATTTATTGCTACACTGTTGTTTCATTATGTCTTGTAAGGAGACCTTGAGTGTTTTGAATGGTGCCTTTAAATAAAATGTATTATTATTATTATTATTATTAGGCCTGAACAATAAAACAATAACAATATAACAAATGTTCAATAAATATTCATTTTTTTCATTTTATTCACTTGAATCATCAACAAATTAGGACGTAATTTTTGCTATTAAGATGTTTATTTTCTTGAGGAACAGCTTTTACTTAATTTGACTTGTGCATATTTGTTGACAAAGATTTTATCGTAATTGTTTTGAATGTTCTGCCTCAGATTTGTGAAGCGATCCGCTGTTTGGCCTCAAGTTTGTTCTGAACATACAGAAAAGTTTAAAACCACAATTAACCATCAGGTTTCTTCAACTTTCACTCAGCAGCAAAAATCAGCCTTTAAACTCCAAAGAAATAACGATTTGATCCTTATTGTGATAATTATCGATATCAAAAGATTTGAAACTTTTTATCGTGATAACATTTTTGGCCGTATCGTCCAGCCCTAATTATGCTTATTAAAGTCTGTAAAGTCACTGAACATGTTAAATAAATGTGGTGCAGTAGAAGAATAAAAGGAGCACAAATAAGAACCTCAAAATTGTACTTCTGTATAAAAGTGGTCATTTTACATGATGGCACCTGATTAGCTGGCAGTGAGAGACTGATCACCTGAGCAGGTCAGCTGTTTCACCCACAGGGGGGCTTGGTTCCACTATACTTGTGGGGTCCGACAGCTTTGTTGGGACCAAACTGCTGGAGCCACAAGTTTAGGACCATTTGAGGGTCAAGACCTGGTTTTAGGGTTAGCGGTGTGTGTGCCTGCCTGGGATCAGCAGCCTGATGACTGAAGCGATGTAAAGATGTGATTGACAGGAGCATCCTGCTCTGTTGTGCGCGTGCACGTGTTGGGGGATCAACGTTGACACTGAGAATAACGTCTCTGATGCTGTGAAAAACTAAAAACACACTTTTCAGCCTGATGTTTTGAGCAAGAAGAAGAAACACCCGGAAACTGATCGACTAAAGGAGCAGCTGATCGATCTGATCCTTAACTCTGAAGTTGTGGCTGAATCAGCTGAGATCTTTTTAAAAAAAGGACTTCTTACTTTTGCTCCTCTCCTCGTACATCTCCGCTGCTTTCCGCTCTCAGCTCCAAACACCGAGAAGCATCTTCAGTCGATCCGCAGACTGATCAGTTTCCTGCCGCTTTGATCATCCTCATCGGCTCCTTCACAAACTACTTCTCCGCGTTTCACCCGCGATCGCGTTCATTCCACTTTAATCCACTTCTTCTCCTCTGCTGCTGCAGCTGCGGATCGATTCATCAGTTGATCAGTTTCTCATCAGTTTACACCAGCTGCAGGAGAAAAGTGAGGAGAAAGGAAATAAATCCGGAGACACAAATTCTGCTTCTTTTTTCAGCTTCGGTTCACTAATCTGACTCTCTCTCTCTCCATCTATCTGTCCATCTCTCTCTCCCTCCCCCTTCGCTCTCTCTCTCTCTCTCTCTCTCTCCCCCAATTGGGGATTAAACAGAGAAAGCTCAGTGTTAAAGGGGAGGGCAGCGAGAGAATTAAAGGCGCAGTAAGAGGACAAATCTGACTCCAGCTTTTATTATTAAAAAAGTGTTTCCTGATGATGGTGATCTTCTCCACAGATATAACTCAGTCTCTCTGCAGAAACCAGACATGACCTGAATAAAGAGGAATGTCACCTTACCTGGGCACAGGTGTGCATTTCCTTACAGTTTAATGTTCCCAAACAGAAAAAAACATGAAGAATGATTATTATTATTATTATTTTGCCTTTCTTTGTTCCAACAACAAAGTGGTGGTGATGGGACAGTGGATACGACACATGCCTTTGTGAGAGACACGGGTTCGAATCCACTGTGAGACACCAGTCTGACTGCGTTTCAGTTTCCATCAATGATTCACTTCCTCTAACTCCTAACCTCTAACATGCACTTCCTGTGCTCTTCTTCTTCTATCCCCTACAATGATCTTGTATTGATTGCACTTTTTGTTCTCTTTTTACTCTCACTTCTTTCCCCAGGTTTTTACCCCATTGATGTGATATGTGCCATTAGCGCTTACTAGTATTTATTGCTGCCCTGCTCACCGCACAAGCTGGAAAACCAGCAAGGAGGGCAGAGAGGTAACCATGGCCTGTACCAGAAGCTGGGTGGCGTACTGAGTGAGGTAGGGCTGATTTTTCTTATGTTGTAAAGAGCAAAGCAGCACGACCGAGAGACAGTAGCAACATGAGAAGGAAAGCTGGACATCTATCATGAAGTTTCTCACCACCCTGGTTGGAGTATTTGGTTGAGGAGCCAGTTTGTAGTTTGATGTTATGGTGGATAGATTGTTTGGCTGGAATGACCAAGAGTTCAGTCTTAGAGAGGTTTAGTTGAAGGTGGCGAGCCTTCATCCATGCAGATATGTTTGAGTGACAGTCTGTGATCTGCGCCGAGACAGTGGGATCGCCTGGCAGGAAGGATAGGTAGAGTTGCGTGTCATCTGCGTAGCAGTGGTAAGAGAAGCCGTGTGATCGGCCCCAGTGAGGTGGTGGAGGTGGGGCCCTAGCACTGAGCCTTGGGGCACCCCTGTGGAGAGGCAGCGGGAGGAGGATAATTGTCCTTGCCACAAAACGTTGTAGGATTCGAACCACAGGAGTGCTTTACTCGAGATGCCCATTGCTGAGAGTGCAGATAGCAGGATGCTGTGATTGACTGTGTCAAAGGCAGATGATAAGAACCGAGGACCGGGCTGCAGCTGTAGCTGACCTTAGGGCTTCTGGTACAGACAACAGAGACGTTTCAGTCGAGTGGCCACTCTTAAAACCAGACTGATATGGATCTAGGAGGTCATTCCGTGAGAGGAATTCTGTCTGAAGACTGCCCGTTCAATAGCATTGGATAAAAATGGTAGAGGTGAAACTGGCCGATAGTTCTCAGCTTGAGTTGGGTTGAGGGCTTGTTGAGCGTGGGTGTAACCCGAGTAGCCCGTTTGATGCGTCTTATGCAATATTTTTCCCGTAATTTGTAATTATCTACTCTGACTTCAGATCTCTTGTTATGTGTTTATATTTTACTCTAAGCCCTTGGGGGTTTCTTACCTCTCCTGCATAATTCTTACATTGTATTTTTATATATTTTTAGTTGTGTTTTGTGTTACTAATGAAATTTTTTTTTCCGAAAAATCATATATCCTGACGGCCGTTTAATAACTTTGACAGACATCATTACATTTACTTACTTAAACCAAGGCTTTAATGATTTACGTTATGTGGAGCTGCAGAACACATTTATGTCTCAACATGAGGAACACAAACACTCGGTATTACAGGATAATCTGTTGGCTGATGAAGTCCTTCACCTCCTCTGACCTCTGCCGCCTCCTCCTTTCTCCTCCTCTACAAGCTTCACTGCTTCACCTCCTCTGACCTCTGCCGCCTCCTCCTTTCTCCTCCTCTACAAGCTTCACTGCCTTCATTTCTTCTCTACTTCCTTCATCTTTTCTCCTCAACCTCCTTCATGCCATGCTTCCATTCCTTTTCCACTTCTGTTTGTGGCCTTCTTCTTCACCTCCTCCTTTGCCTCCTTTAATCGTCCACTTACTTTTGTCGCGTTCTTCTTCTTCACCTCCTCCTCTGCCTCCTTTACTCGTCCACTTCCTTTTGTTGGGTTCTTCTTCTTCACCTCCTCCTCTGCCTCCTTTACTCGTCCACTTCCTTTTCTTGCGTTCTTCTTCTTCACCTCCTCCTCTGCCTCCTTTACTCGTCCACTTCCTTTTGTCGCGTTCTTCTTCACCTCCTCCTCTGCCTCCTTTACCTTTACTCATCCCCTTCATTTTGTCGCGTTCTTCTTCACCTCCTCCTCTGCCTCCTTTACTCGTACACTTCCTTTTCTCGCGTTCTTCTTCTTCACCTCCTCCTCTGCCTCCTTTACTCGTCCACTTCCTTTTGTGGCCTTCTTCTTCACCTCCTCCTCTGCCTCCTTTACTCGTCCACTTCCTTTTCTCGCGTTCTTCTTCTTCACCTCCTCCTCTACCTCCTTTACTCGTCCACTTCCTTTTGTGGCCTTTTTCTTCACCTCCTCCTCTACCTCCTTTACTTATCCACTTCCTTTTGTCGCGTTCTTCTTCTTCACCTCCTCCTCTGCCTCCTTTACTCATCCACTTCCTTTTGTCGCGTTCTTCTTCACCTCCTCCTCTACCTCCTTTACTCATCCACTTCCTTTTGTCGCGTTCTTCTTCTTCACCTCCTCCTCTGCCTCCTTTACTTATCCACTTCCTTTTGTGGCCTTCTTCTTCACCTCCTCCTCTGCCTCCTTTACTCATCCACTTCCTTTTGTCGCGTTCTTCTTCACCTCCTCCTCTGCCTCTTTACTCATCCACTTCCTTTTGTCGCATTCTTCTTCTTCACCTCCTCCTCTACCTCCTTTACTTATCCACTTCCTTTTGTGGCCTTCTTCTTCACCTCCTCCTCTACCTCCTTTACTCGTCCACTTCCTTTTGTCGCGTTCTTCTTCTTCACCTCCTCCTCTGCCTCCTTTACTCGTCCAGTTCCTTTTGTCGCGTTCTTCTTCTTCACCTCCTCCTCTGCCTCCTTTACTCATCCACTTCCTTTTGTCGTCTTCTTCTTCACCTCCTCCTCTGCCTCCTTTACTCGTCCACTTCCTTTTCTCGCGTTCTTCTTCTTCACCTCCTCCTCTACCTCCTTTACTCGTCCACTTCCTTTTGTCACGTTCTTCTTCACCACCTCCTCTGCCTCCTTTACTCGTCCACTTCCTTTTGTCGTCTTCTTCTTCACCTCCTCCTCTGCCTCCTTCACTCGTCCACTTTCTTTTGTTGCGTTCTTCTTCACCTCCTCCTCTGCCTCCTTTACTCGTCCACTTCCTTTAGTCGTCTTCTTCTTCACCTCCTCCTCTGCCTCCTTTAATCGCCCACTTACTTTTGTCGCGTTCTTCACCTCCTCCTCTGCCTCCTTTTCTCGTCCACTTCCTTTTGTCGCGTTCTTCTTCTTCACCTCCTCCTCTGCCTCCTTTTCTCGTCCACTTCCTTTTGTCGCGTTCTTATTCTTCACCTCCTCCTCTGCCTCCTTTACTCGTCCACTTCCTTTTGTCGCGTTCTTCTTCACCTCCTCCTCTGCCTCCTTTTCTCGTCCACTTCCTTTTGTCGCGTTCTTCTTCTTCACCTCCTCCTCTGCCTCCTTTACTCGTCCACTTCCTTTTGTCGCGTTCTTCTTCACCTCCTCCTCTGCCTCCTTTACCTTTACTCATCCCCTTCATTTTGTCGCGTTCTTCTTCACCTCCTCCTCTGCCTCCTTTACTCATCCACTTCCTTTTGTCGCGTTCTTCTTCACCTCCTCCTCTGCCTCCTTTACTCGTCCACTTCCTTTTGTCGCGTTCTTCTTCTTCACCTCCTCCTCTGCCTCCTTTACTCGTCCACTTCCTTTTGTTGGGTTCTTCTTCTTCACCTCCTCCTCTGCCTCCTTTACTCATCCACTTCCTTTTGTTGCGTTCTTCTTCACCTCCTCTGCCTCCTTTACCTTTACTCATCCCCTTCATTTTGTCGCGTTCTTCTTCACCTCCTCCTCTGCCTCCTTTACTCGTCCACTTCCTTTTGTCGCGTTCTTCTTCTTCACCTCCTCTGCCTCCTTTACTTATCCACTTCCTTTTGTGGCCTTCTTCTTCACCTCCTCTGCCTCCTTTACTTATCCACTTCCTTTTGTTGCGTTCTTCTTCACCTCCTCCTGTGCCTCCTTTACTCGTCCACTTCCTTTTGTCGCGTTCTTCTTCTTCACCTCCTCCTCTGCCTCCTTTACTCGTCCACTTCCTTTTGTCACGTTCTTCTTCACCTCCTCTGCCTCCTTTACTTATCCACTTCCTTTTGTGGCCTTCTTCTTCACCTCCTCTGCCTCCTTTACTCATCCACTTCCTTTTGTTGCGTTCTTCTTCACCTCCTCCTGTGCCTCCTTTACTCGTCCACTTCCTTTTGTCGCGTTCTTCTTCACCTCCTCCTCTGCCTCCTTTACTCATCCACTTCCTTTTGTCGCGTTCTTCACCTCCTCCTGTGCCTCCTTTACTCGTCCACTTCCTTTTGTCGCGTTATTCTTCTTCACCTCCTCCTCTGCCTCTTTTACTCGTCCACTTCCTTTTGTCGCGTTCTTCTTCACCTCCTCCTCTGCCTCCTTTACTCGTCCACTTCCTTTTGTCGCGTTCTTCTTCTTCACCTCCTCCTCTGCCTCCTTTACTCGTCCACTTCCTTTTGGCATGTTGAATAAGGAAGCTGAACTCCCTGATAAATTCGGAAAGGTTTTGTCTGCAACTTGATTCCAGGTGTCGTTGGACTTAACTATGAAACAAGTTAGAATAGCCCTGATTGAGCCAATCTCCATTTAGAATACAACCATTTTAAAGGTTACTTGCTTGTCATCTGACAAAGCACGAATTCATATTTTTATCAAATCAGCATCATGTCAGCATAATTTTTAGGAATTGCAATTAAATCACAGTAAAATGTATTTTTGGGTTCTGTAGTAAAAAAGATTAAAGGTGAATATTCACAGATTGCATTTACACACGAAACTTTGCTTCACTTTCTGTGGGAACACACCATCAGGGTTATGAGGTAAGGGACTGCATTATGTCAATCCCCATGAAGATAGTGTGTGTGTGTGTGTGTGTGTGTGTGTGTGTGTGTCACTAAGCTTCTGTATTAAGCTGTTCATAATCCTGCTGCTGGACTCACAGACAGGATTTACCTCTTTCTCTCTTTTTGCTCAGTGGTTTGTTGTTTCTGTCAAAATAAAATACAAAACAAAATAAAAACACAATAAAATACTATTAATAATAAATAATAATTACAATAAAAAGTCAGCGAGTCGACTGTTTGCAGTTAGAAACACTCCAACATGTTGGTTTTCGCTCCGGTAATTTTCACTAATAGGAGAAATAAATCAACATGTTCCATTAAACCATATGAGGAGTGGAGTTTACTCAACAACTGTACTTGAGTACAATTTTGGGGTAGTTTACTTAAATATTTATCTGCTTCTCCATCACCACATTTATCCGACAGCATTAGCTAATTTAATACTTTTAATAATAAAGACATTACAAACAAAACATGTGATCCATAGTTACAGATTAAACTACCAAAGGTTTTTGAAGAAGTTCAAATGAGCTCCACTCTGACCAACTTCAACATCAACCTACCGCCTACAATAAAAATGAAAATCACCAACCGACTGAGGGCTGGATTCAAAATCACAACAACAATCAAAGTAAGGAACTGAAACCACAGCTGATCCAACCGGATGACTTTCATCAGGGCAACTCATCATGTGACTCAGCAGTGTGTTCGGGGGAGGAGGCCCAGAAGGAACGTAGGCTTGTATTAGGGCATTTAGGTGGCTCTAAACCATCTACCTAAACTCAATAAGCCAAGCCTACATTCCTTCTGGGCCACTGCGCTCCTCCAACGAACGCCGCCTGGCTCTGCCTCCCTTCACACAAAGCGACCTCAGTCCCTGTTCTCATCTGTGACGCCACGATGGTGGAACGAGCTGCCGCACGCCGTCAGAGCAGCGGCGTCCCTCTCTGACTCCAAGAAGCTCCTGAACACTCTGCAGAGAACACTTCCTCTGATAACACCTCTAAGCACTAACCTCTAACATGAACTTCCTCCATGCTATTAGCTCTTACTAGCATTTATTGTCAGTTGTAGATCTCGTGCTGTATTGATGCTTGTATGTTGTTCCTCAAGTCGCTTTGGATAAAAGCGTCTGCCAAATGAGTAAATGTAAATGTGTTCGGCCCTCCTGAGTGTCTGGGCTCCTGATGAGACGGCGGATGGTATCTAGTGGTCCCACTGCACCAGGAAGAAACCAGGGTCAACTGCACCAGCATAATGTCTGACACTGGCTGTGAGGATTTCATCCCAGTACCTAACTGTGGCGACCCTCCAAGGAAATGCCTCCTCAACAACCAAATCTTATTTTGATCTTTGCTTTCGTTCTGTATATTTAACAGTAGGGTAAATATTCACTGTACATACATATACAGTGAATATTACCAAGTACTATCTTTGCGTATTTTTAGTTTTCTTTCTAGTTTCAAGATTTTAGTTCTGTCTGTTTTTCTGTTTTCTCTTTGTGGTGTTTGTTTTGCTTTATGATTCTGAAGAGTGATTTGACTGCAATGATTAAAGTGGTTCATCTATCAATCATCTATAGATCTATATCAGTCCCCTGAAAGGAAGATCGGTGGCTGAGCTTCAACAGTTGATGATACTGAATGTTAATTATTGCTGCATTTGGAATTAAAAGAGAATTATAAAATATTTTAATTAATGAATATGTTGTAAACTGTAAATACAGATTCTGAGGTCTGATTTAAATCCAAATTCTTCCAAAGTAAAATCAGTTTCTGGTCTGACATTATTGTTCTATCCTTCCTTCCTTCCTTCCTTCCTTCTGTCTGACTGACAGGCAGAATAATCTGAGTAATTTCTGTCCTTTTCATAAATCCAGCTCTCCTTTTTCTCTCCCATAATCCTCTCTGGATGATGTCATCCTTCAGCCAGTAAACAGAGCTCTACTGCCTCCTGCTGGATGAACAGAGTATTACACCCAGAGAGGCTGGCACAAAGAGGAGGTGAAGGAGGAGGCGTGTGATGTCAAGTGGAGGTCAAGAAGGAGTGGAACATGTCGAGGAGGAAGAAAAAAGGAAAGACAGGAGGAGGAGGAGGAGCGCAAAGGGAGGTCGAACATAGAGAACAAATAAAAAGGATGGAGAGAAGAAACGGAAGGAAGGAGGAATTTAAACCTGATTCTAATCTGAACCTTCAAACAGACTCGAGTATTTGTACTTTACTCATTTCAGTCTTCTGCAACATTAACTTCTTCTCCACTGCATCTCAGAGACATCTGATAGTTAGACAGATGATGAATTATTGTTATATCTTTAAAAAGTCATTAAAATGAGCTGCAGCATTAAACTAATGAACACATGATTAATAATCCAGTAATATGGTGCAGATTATTCTGAAATAGACAGTTCTGCATAATGAGTACTGTAACTAGCCCTGTATTTTGATGCTCAGACTTATGTACTTTTACTTAAGTAAGATTTTAAATGCAGGACTTTTACTTGAGTATTGAGTCAGAGTATTTTTACACTGTGGTATTAGAACCTTTACAGAAGTAAAAGATCTGAGTACTTCTTTTTCTACCCCCACTGGAGAAAATATCCAAATTGCTGACGTCAAAAACTCAAGATGGTCCTCAGAAAGATAGACATGAGCGAACACACACACTCACACACTGCAGATGATGAAGTGATCATTAAGCTTCATATGACAGCGAACAGATAGAAACACTAATGGACCTGAGAGAGAGTGTGAGTGTGCGTGTGCATGGCGTGTATGTGTTTCCCCACACCACAGAAAGGAGCTATTGATGAGAGAATCCCTCAGGAGACTGGAGATAATAAATACTCCTTCCTACTGTACTACTGTGGTACAGTACTATGTTAGTACTGTAGTATTGTACTGTAGAAGAGTTTCTCATGATGCTCTAAAAAGCAAGTGTCCCAAAACGACATGTGAGTATTTCCGTATCAGTCCAGTGACAGACTGGACAGGATGTTCAAAACCACATGACGTTAAACGCGTTGAAAAGGTTGTGTAAATAGGTTGTAGTTTTAGGCAAGACAAGGACCAAGTAATGGTTAGGGTCAGGAAAAGGTCGTCGATTGAGTTAAAGTAAGTAGAGGTACGTAAATCACATGAGGGAAGTTAATAATGTTATCTAACTTAGCTTTAACTCTACATTTACTTGGTTTAACGTGACTTGAACGCCGTTCTCCTTTGTGAAAGTCCTGGGTCAACAATCAGTATCATCAAAAGTTGCATGAATAACACGCCGATTTGTTACGTCATTTTCACGTGGTCTTCCTACGTATTTTTTGCTTTTCGCATGTGCAGAAATGGCATGTCATTCTATGCCTATTGTTACAGGTAAAAACAGCAAGTGTGGGGTATAAAAAGCCATGGAAGTCCGACACTAAGGTGGTGAGTTGGTCCCTGACCCAGGAGACCAACCTTCGGTTCCCGTGTGAAAAAAAAATTAAATAATAAAACAACATTAATTTTTGGTTTTTATTTAGGTTGCATAACAGTAAGTTACATTACGTCATTACCATGCGACATCGCGTTATCTACTTCATCTACGTTACCTAAATAGCATTAGCTACGTTGCTAACGTCAGCTATGTTAGGTACGTAGGTGACGTTACTAACACTGCAGACGTGTTTTAACCAAGAAAATATGAGTTTCAGTCATATAAAACAGGCATACAGCTACACATCCTGACTTCTTTGATAAAAATCATTAACTTAGAATCCACAATGCTCTGTTGTATTTGTAAAGCGTAGACACTGAGGCCGAGCTGGTGCAGTTAGTGATATTTATTTAAACCTGTGATGGTGACTTACAGGCAGTCCAGGGAAAACGAGAAGAAACAGAAATCCACTGAGCGAAGAAGGCAAAAAGTTAATCCACACATCACAGAACAATCCAGGGAACGAAGACGACATCCGATGACATAAAGAAAATGATCTTGACAACAACTGGAACAAAGAAAGAGGCTTAAATACACAAACGGAGAGGGGGCACAAGGAGGCACAGGTGAAAAACAATGAAAGACACAAGAGGCAGAACTACTACAAAATAACACGGGAAGTAAAGTGCACGGGGATGGATTTAACAAAATAAAACAAATGTATAACTGAAAAAACAAGACATGAGGACAAAGAATGAGAACACTTAGACAGGAAGTTATAACCAACTAAAATACGTCTCTGTTGCCTAATTTGTCATCGCTGGACCGCTGTCAGCAGAGCTGCAATTCAGACAGGAGAGTTATTATTTTACTTATTATTTTAAATATTTCATATATCCCCAACACACAAACATTTTCCTGACTAGATGCTACAGCCAGCTTAACTGAACTAGACTCTGCTGCTCTCTGTTCTCAGCTCTGTCACAGCTGGGAGAGGGTGCACAGGATACATCAAGCCTGTGTGAACAAAGTGTCTCAGTACGAGTTTCTGGATTTTGTTTGCAGTATTTAAGTTTATTTTGTAGTTTCACGGTTTCAGGCCTCATCGCCTGGACTTCCTGACATTCCAAGCCCGTCCCACCTTCTCTGCTGGAGGAAGATCTACATGAGGGTCTCTGGGACGTATACTCGGTCGAAAGGCCCCAGTAGAGGTGTGTTCTGGAGTCATGACCGGGTTCTGGCTTCCCTGTGGAGCCCACTACTAAGTCATCTTGGTCAAGGCCACTTGGCGCCAGCTTCTAACACATTCTCTTGATGAAAAACAGCACTGTGCTGCATTATTTGTTGATTTATGTAAGGCATTTGTCTGAGTCGAACATGACTTACTGTCATCCAGTCTAATTAATGTGGGTTTTGATACAGAGCTTGTGAATTGGTTTAGAAACTATCTGACTGATAAATCTCAGAGTGTATTGAAAATCACATGTCTAAACCCCTTGAGATAATTTTTGTAAATAATAAGGGAAAACATTTGCATCGAGCCAAGTTGCATCTCTATGCAGATGACACAGTTATATATACATGTTTTCCCACCCTGGCTCAGGCTGTCACGGAGCTTCAGGTTGCGTTCTCTGCATTGCAGTTGTCATTACACAACCTCAAATGACTCTTAAATACCCATAAAAACCAAGTTCATGACATTCACTAGAGCTTGTTCTCAGGAGAACCTTACCCTTTGCACACTAAATGGTGCCGTCATTGAAAGGGTAACTTGCAATAAATATCTTGGTATTTGACTGGACAATAAATTAGCTTAGGAAGAAACTTGTCCAGTCTAACATTTTGTCGGTACTTTACTACGGGGACCTGCTGTATATGCATGCGGCCTCACAATTGTTAAAGAAACTTGATTCTGCATACCATGCATTGTTGCGTTTTATTACACTTGCTGAATCGCGAACACATTACTGCAGATTATATGATATGGTGGTATGGCCATCATTAGCTATGTGGAGACAGCTACATTTGTGTATTTTTATTTATAAGGCACTCGTTTGCAAATTACCACATAATATTAATAGCCTCCTCAGCTTTGCAGTCAGTAGTCATCATATCCAATCCCAGGCCTGCCCAAAGAAATGACTAGGCTCCTGAAAAGGACCAGTAAATGGGCCCTCCGTAAATCTCCTTTACTCATATCAATGCATGCTGTCTCTCTCTATCTCCTACATAAACACAGACATGGCCTGCCGCATGCGGTGTACTTTTGATGTTCTGACATTGAGTACAACAAATATTACCCATTTTCAGGAGGGGAGGGGTTCATTATGAAACAGGCTATATTTTCTAAAGAAACATTAAATATATGGAATTTTTGTTGTTATTTTAATAAGTTATGGTAAGTATTTTGGTTCAAAATAAAATTTGGTCTTGGCTTGTATTTAGGATGAACATCATTAGTGCTGGACTGCATGGGTCCCCCTAGCAGCTGGGCCCCAGAAAGCTTTCCCCTTTTTCCCCCCTTATGGGCGGCCCTGCCCAGTCCAGCAGGCTGCTGCTTTTTAAAGTTCCCAGGGTGACTTCAATGCTGGGAAAAACTGCCTTCTCATGCTGTGCACCATTAACTTGGAACTCCTTGCAAAGGACCCTCCGGCTGGAGGTACTGCTCCCTTTTGGAACTGTTGAATGTAATGCCTGCTTGAATGAGCAGGCATTACATTGATGTATTTTAACTACTGCTTGAAGTTTTAATGTAATGTTTAATGGTTTGATAGTAGGTTGTGACTGTTGTATTTGTATATAGCTAAAAGGGTAAATGTATTGATTGTATTTTGTACTGTTGTTTTATGTTTGTACTGTTAGACTCGCTGTCCTGTTCCCTTTCTTGGCCAAGGCGCCCTTGAAAGAGATTTTATCTCAATGGGTCTTTTCCCCTGGTTAAATAAAGGCAAAATAAAAAATTAAAAAATAAATTGGCGCTAAAAGTGCAGAAAAGCCAGAGTAAGGAGGTGGTTGGGGTGGACGGGTGGGCCAGAAACAGGACTTCCCAAGAGGCAACGTAACTTAACTTTCATAATTAACGTAGTTATTTTAAACCAAACCACGATCTTTTTCCTAAACCTGACCAAACGGTTTTGGTTTGTTTTATTTTGAAGTATAACCAGACGTTACATTTTTATTCTTGCTAACATGCAGAAACGATGCTAAAGGGTACCCAGGGTGTTAAACAGCGACAGGTGACGAGATGGGAGCGAGAACGGGTTGGCTACAACAACCACTGCTTTCATCAGGGATAGGCCAGGGGGTCGCAGGCCAGCATCCTGCTAATGTGTGGTCAGAGATGGGGACTCAAGTTAGAGACTCGGACTCAAATGCGACTTAGGTCGCACACACAGTGACTTCAGACTCGACTTGAGACTCGTCCTCAAAAGACTTCAGACTCGACTTGAGACTCGTCCTCAAAAGACTTCAGACTCGACTCGGACTCGAGGTGCAGGACTCATGAACAATGTTTATTTTTAGGAAACGTCTGATGAGCGTGCTGTTATCCCCTCCATCCGTTACCTATAACCTGCCTACATAACACGTAGTATCTGCTGCGTGCGGCTGCACGTGAGAAAGGACAACAAACAGCGGCAGCTGCTCCGCCATTCATCATAAACTTTGACTTTAAAACTTCATAAAACAAGACCCAAACAAAGAAGCGCTGGTTAGTAAGGTTAGTAACCTGTGGTGAGTAAACAGCTCAGTGTTGGCCATCTAACGTTGCTTCTTGCTTCAGCTACGACCGACGAGAGGTTAACTCCGACTGTCATTCGTTATGAAAAGATGAATGAGTGTTGGTTTACTTGCCAAACTTGTGGTGGTCGATTAACGTAATCATTTACGTCCCACTGGCTGCCGTCACGTTAATTATTGCCGTTGGCTAGAAAGAGGTTACAGGTTTATTGTTGATCATGTAACCTTACAGTTTTATTTAGTTATAACGTTACACTGGTTTGAGAGTCTGGTGGTGTGTTGATTTACAGTAGTTTAAACTGTCAGTGATTGCATTGCACATTATGGTTGTGCTCTGTAAGTTAAAAACAGGTTACAGCTTTATTGTTGACTATGTAACTTTACAGTTTTATTTAGTTATAACTTACACTGGGTTTGAGAGTCTGGGGAGTGTGTTGACTTACAGTAGTTTATAAGCTTATAATAAGTCATTAATTGTAGACGCATTGTAAATTAGGCTGCATGGTTGTGCTCTGTAAGTTAAAAACAGGTTACAGGTTTATGCAACATTACAGTTTTATTTACATTTAGCTGATGCTTTTATCCAAAGCGACTTACAATTGCTATACATGTTAGAGGTCGCCCACCTGTGGAGCAACTAAGTGTTAAGTGTCTTGCTCAGGGACACAACGGTGGATGTGTCACAGTGGGAATCGAACCCAGGCCTCCCACGCCAAAGGCAATTATCTTATCTATGCGCAATCACCACCCTACCGTATTCAGTCAATGTTACAATGGATTTAAGAGTCTGGGGAGTGTGTTCACTTACAGTATTTAATAAGCTATCAATAATTGCATTGCACGTTACATGGTTGTGCTCTGTAAATGAAAAACAGGTTACAGTTACAGAATTCCTTATAGCTATGCTATTAGCAACCTGGATTGAACGCAGCAGGTGATACAACATTTGTAATAACCACAACAGACTTGAGACTTGACTTGGACTCTAGCTCAAAGACTTGAGACTTGACTTGGACTCTGGCTCAGAGACTTGAGACTTGACTTAGACTCTAGCTCAAAGACTTGAGACTTGACTTAGACTCTGGCTCAGAGACTTGAGACTTGACTTAGACTCTGGCTCAAAGACTTGAGACTTGACTTGGACTCTGGCTCAAAGACTTGAGACTTGACCTGGACTCTAGCTCAAAGACTTGAGACTTGACTTGGACTCTGGCTCAGAGACTTGAGACTTGACTTAGACTCTAGCTCAAAGACTTGAGACTTGACTTGGACTCATGTTCAAAGACTTGAGTCTTGACTTGGACTCTTGTTCAAAGACTTGAGACTTGACTTGGACTCTTGTTCAAAGACTTGAGACTTGACCTGGACTCTAGCTCAGAGACTTGAGACTTGACTTGGACTCTAGCTCAAAGACTTGAGACTTGACCTGGACTCTAGCTCAGAGACTTGAGTCTTGACTTGGACTCTTGTTCAAAGACTTGAGACTTGACTTGGACTCTTGTTCAAAGACTTGAGACTTGACCTGGACTCTAGCTCAGAGACTTGAGACTTGACCTGGACTCTAGCTCAGAGACTTGAGACTTGACTTGGACTCTTGTTCAAAGACTTGAGACTTGACCTGGACTCTAGCTCAAAGACTTGAGACTTGACTTGGACTCTTGTTCAAAGACTTGAGACTTGACTTGGACTCTTGTTCAAAGACTTGAGACTTGACCTGGACTCTAGCTCAGAGACTTGAGACTTGACTTGGACTCTAGCTCAAAGACTTGAGACTTGACTTGGACTCTAGCTCAGAGACTTGAGACTTGACTTGGACTCTTGTTCAAAGACTTGAGACTTGACTTGGACTTTTGTTCAAAGACTTGAGACTTGACTTGGACTCTTGTTCGAAGACTTGAGTCTTGACTTGGACTCTTGTTCAAAGACTTGAGACTTGACTTGGACTCTTGTTCAAGGACTTGAGACTTGACTTGGACTCTTGTTCAAAGACTTGAGACTTGACTTGGACTCTTGTTCAAAGACTTGAGACTTGACCTGGACTCTAGCTCAGAGACTTGAGACTTGACTTGGACTCTAGCTCAAAGACTTGAGACTTGACCTGGACTCTAGCTCAGAGACTTGAGTCTTGACTTGGACTCTTGTTCAAAGACTTGAGACTTGACTTGGACTCTTGTTCAAAGACTTGAGACTTGACCTGGACTCTAGCTCAGAGACTTGAGACTTACTTGGACTCTAGCTCAAAGACTTAAGACTTGACCTGGACTCTAGCTCAGAGACTTGAGACTTGACTTGGACTCTTGTTCAAAGACTTGAGACTTGACTTGGACTCTGGCTCAGAGACTTGAGACTTGACTTAGACTCTAGCTCAAAGACTTGAGACTTGACTTGGACTCTGGCTCAAAGACTTGAGACTTGACCTGGACTCTAGCTCAAAGACTTGAGACTTGACTTGGACTCTGGCTCAGAGACTTGAGACTTGACTTAGACTCTAGCTCAAAGACTTGAGACTTGACTTGGACTCATGTTCAAAGACTTGAGTCTTGACTTGGACTCTTGTTCAAAGACTTGAGACTTGACTTGGACTCTTGTTCAAAGACTTGAGACTTGACCTGGACTCTAGCTCAGAGACTTGAGACTTGACTTGGACTCTAGCTCAAAGACTTGAGACTTGACCTGGACTCTAGCTCAGAGACTTGAGTCTTGACTTGGACTCTTGTTCAAAGACTTGAGACTTGACTTGGACTCTTGTTCAAAGACTTGAGACTTGACCTGGACTCTAGCTCAGAGACTTGAGACTTGACTTGGACTTTTGTTCAAAGACTTGAGACTTGACTTGGACTTTTGTTCAAAGACTTGAGACTTGACCTGGACTCTAGCTCAAAGACTTGTGAGCATCTCTGCGTGTGGTCGACCTTAAAGCCATCTCCATGGCAACGCTGTGGACACACATTGTGCTGATGGAGCTGACCTTCACTTGGGAACCCGAGAGGACGAGAGCCAAGGACCATGGCTGGATGCAAAGTACAAATCTGAGGTACTTATTTTCTTTTCAGGCGACTTTTTACTACTTTTACCTGACAGCTTGAGTTACTAGTTTCTTTACACACAAAGTATATAAAGAGTTTCTAAAATATGCTGTCTTCAGAAATAACTGTATTTCAAGCATGTGATGCTCCTTTAAATTGTAATTAAACTCACCTGTAGCAGCTCACAGGTGCCATATAGAGATCACACTTACAGCCAGTTAAAATGAAGAAAGGTCGACTCGACCTTTGTGTTGTGTGTCTGTGTTCCACACTGAACATGGACCAAAGAAAGAAGAGCAAAGAGTTGTCTGAGGATTTAAGAAACAACATTTTGACATAGCATGAACGATCTCAAGGCTCCCAGTGTGTCTGCAGAGATCTTAACTTTTACAGCCCCTGGACCTGGACCTGATCTCCCTGGAATCCACTTTGTGGAAGAAAGAGGAAAACTGATGAAAGAGTACAACTACGGATTGTTGGAATAGTGGATAAAGAACCTCAATCAACTTCCAAATAAATTCAGGCTGACCTGCAGACATGGAGTAGAACAGGGTCAGCTCGCACTATCCGTCACCATCTGAATGAAAAGGGACGCTACGGTATGGGATCCAGGAGGAGCCCACTGCTGACACAGAGACTTACCTGAGGAAGCCAACATCCTTCTGGGAGAAGGTCCTGTGGACAGAGGAGACTAAAATAGAGCCTTTTGGTAAAGCACATCATTCTAATGTTTTCAGAAAAGAACAGGTGGAGGTTCATGGATGTTTCTGGTTGCTTTGCTGCTTCAGGCGCTGGATGTCTTCACTGTGTGCATGGCATTATGAAATCCTAAGACTACCAAAGAATTCTGTGGCTGAATGTAGGGCCCAGTGTCTTTCAGCAGGACAATGACCCAAAGCTGACTTCAAAAAGCACCAAACATGGTTTAAGACAAACCTCAGAACAGCAGCTGGGAGAAGGAACCCATCAAATCTGAAAGACCTAGAGCAGCTGGCAAAAGAAGAGTGGACCAGAAGTCCAGTACAGAGGTGGAAGAAACTCAAGGGCGTCACTTTGTGTTGAAAAGTGATGAGGACATAAGGGCTCAGATCAGGGGGTGATGATGCATTTGGGTCTCATGGTTACATGAGACGTGACGATACACGAGAACAAGACAAGAAGAACGTCTCAGACTTTTCTCTGCTTTTCTTTGTGTTGTTTCAGTGCAAACAAACTAAATAAACATTAGAATACCAAAGCATTTGGAATTGCAACAGTTGTCTGGGAGAAGTAGTGCCTTATGGGACAGACATGCAGGGGGGCCCATATTTTAGGCCATGACTCTACCTGTACATGTCAACAGGTGCAGTTCACCGAATCTAACAATGAGTCTGGTGATGATGATGATGGTGGCGCTGTGATCCGGACTCCTGACTTCTGTATTTCTGGATACAACTCTGCCCACACACACACACACACACACACACACACACACACACACACACACACACACACACACACACACACACACACACTCGCTGATGTCAGCCTATTACCCTGAATACACGCTGCAGACTCCGCCCACTGAAGGTGGAGCTCTCTCTCCCTCACTTCCTTCCTCTTTCCTTCCTGGTGCCCCGCCCCCCTCCACGCACACACACACACACACTTCCTTCATCATCACTCTGTGTTTCTTTACTGCCTCTCAGAGAGAGAGAGAGGAGGATGGTAGAGAGACATTCACTGTCCGTTGCTTTCTTACAGCGTAGTAAAGCTCCATTAAGCTGCTGCTCCACCTGAAGGCACCACACACACACACGTGAGCGCACACAAACACGCGTGCACGTGTGTGTGTGTGTGTGTGCTCTTCCACCTTTCAGCGCTTTGCATTTTTACCTGCAGTGGGCATCACGCACGACCGCACATGCACGCGCATCCTCTCGTAGCGCACGCTCGCTCACGCACGCAGCAGCAGCAGCAGCAGCAGGCAGCAGCACCGAGGGAGCGATCAATACTCTAAAAGCCCGGAGAGGATTCTCACCGGAGAGGAGAGCAGACGCGCCGCGCGGGGCTGGGAGAACCGGAGGAACACGGCAGGAATTATGAAGGTAACGCAACGGCGGGGTCCCGCTCTGTTTTTACCGTTTCTGTGGCACGAGGCACCGGGGCGCGTTCACGGCCGTTTTGACCGAGAGACCCGGTTTGTTGGAGTGATTCTCTCCTGCAGGTACAAACGGCGCTGTCAGCAAATTCACAGCCGAGACCTGCCGCCTGCTGCCCGGGCTGAGGAGCAGCGGGCTGTCGGTCACCTCCTCCATCACCACCACCTCCTCCTGCACCGTGTGTGTGTGTGTGCACCTGAGGTCTCATCTGTCACCGTGTAAAACCACAACTGGAAACTACCGGCTGCTCCGGGATCAGCGCGAGCGGAGGTGACACCGTGTGTGTGTGTGTGTGTGTGTGTTTACATGGGGGCCAGCAGCTGGATCTGCGCTATAGAAGCTGCTCTTTGTCTCTGACCGTTCTAATGAATGGCAGCAGGAGGAGGTGCACACAGGAGGAGCTGCCTACACTCTGAGCCTGGAGAGGAGGTGCATTTAGTGGTATTAATATAAGGAGAGGAGGTGCATTTAGTGGTATTAATATAAGGAGAGGAGGTGCAGTTAGTGTTATTAGTATAAGGAGAGGAGGTGCAGTTAGTGTTATTAGTATAAGGAGAGGAGGTGCAGTTAGTGTTATTAATATAAGGAGAGGAGGTGCTGTTAGTGTTATTAATATAAGGAGAGGAGGTGCAGTTAGTGTTATTAATATAAGGAGAAGAGGTGCAGTTAGTGTTATTAGTATAAGGAGAGGAGGTGCAGTTAGTGTTATTAGTATAAGGAGAGGAGGTGCTGTTAGTGTTATTAGTATAAGGAGAGGAGGTGCAGTTAGTGTTATTAGTATAAGGAGAGGAGGTGCAGTTAGTGTGATTAATATAAGGAGAGGAGGTGCAGTTAGTGTGATTAATATAAGGAGAGGAGGTGCAGTTAGTGTTATTAATATAAGGAGAGGAGGTGCAGTTAGTGTTATTAGTATAAGGAGAGGAGGTGCAGTTAGTGTTATTAATATAAGGGGAGGAGGTGCAGTTAGTGTTATTAATATAAGGAGAGGAGGTGCAGTTAGTGTGATTAATATAAGGAGAGGAGGTGCAGTTAGTGTTATTAATATAAGGAGAGGAGGTGCAGTTAGTGTTATTAGTATAAGGAGAGGAGGTGCTGTTAGTGTTATTAATATAAGGGGAGGAGGTGCAGTTAGTGTTATTAATATAAGGAGAGGAGGTGCAGTTAGTGTGATTAATATAAGGAGAGGAGGTGCAGTTAGTGTGATTAATATAAGGGGAGGAGGTGCAGTTAGTGTTATTAATATAAGGAGAGGAGGTGCTGTTAGTGTTATTAGTATAAGGAGAGGAGGTGCTGTTAGTGTTATTAATATAAGGAGAGGAGGTGCAGTTAGTGTGATTAATATAAGGAGAGGAGGTGCAGTTAGTGTTATTAGTATAAGGAGAGGAGGTGCAGTTAGTGTTATTAATATAAGGAGAGGAGGTGCAGTTAGTGTTATTAATATAAGGAGAGGAGGTGCAGTTAGTGTTATTAGTATAAGGAGAGGAGGTGCAGTTAGTGTTATTAGTATAAGGAGAGGAGGTGCAGTTAGTGTTATTAGTATAAGGAGAGGAGGTGCAGTTAGTGTGATTAATATAAGGAGAGGAGGTGCAGTTAGTGTTATTAATATTAGGAGAGGAGGTGCAGTTAGTGTTATTAATATAAGGAGAGGAAGTGCAGTTAGTGTTATTAATATAAGGAGAGGAGGTGCAGTTAGTGTTATTAATATAAGGAGAGGAGGTGGAGAGGAGGTGCAGTTAGTGTTATTAATATAAGGAGAGGAGGTGCAGTTAGTGTTATTAATATAAGGAGAGGAGGTGTGCAGTATGTGTTTCAGTGTGTGTTTCAGTGTGTGTTGCAGTGTGTTTAAGTGTGTGTTGCAGTGTGTGTTGCAGTGTGTGTTTCAGTGTGTGTTGCAGTGTGTGTTTCAGTGTGTGTTGCAGTGTGTTTAAGTGTGTGTTGCAGTGTGTGTTGCAGTGTGTGTTGCAGTGTGTTTAAGTGTGTGTTGCAGTGTGTGTTGCAGTGTGTGTTGCAGTGTGTGTTTCAGTGTGTGTTGCAGTGTGTTTAAGTGTGTGTTGCAGTGTGTGTTGCAGGATGTGTTGCAGTTAGTTTTGCAGTGAGTTTTGCAGTGTGTTGCAGTGTGTGTTGCAGTGTGTGTTGCTTGCGGTGTGTGTTGCAGTGTGTGTTGCTTGCGGTGTGTGTTGCAGTGTGTTGCAGTGTGAGTGGCAGTGTGTGTTGCTTGCGGTGTGTGTTGCAGTGTGTTGCAGTGTGAGTGGCAGTTAGTTTTGCAGTGAGTTTTGCAGTGTGTTGCAGTGTGTGTTGCAGTGTGTGTTGCTTGCGGTGTGTGTTGCAGTGTGTTGCAGTGTGAGTGGCAGTTAGTTTTGCAGTGAGTTTTGCAGTGTGTTGCAGTGTGTGTTGCAGTGTGTGTTGCTTGCGGTGTGTGTTGCAGTGTGTTGCAGTGTGAGTGGCAGTGTGTTTCAGTGTGTGTTGCAGTGTGTGTTGCTTGCGGTGTGTGTTGCAGTGTGTTGCAGTGTGAGTGGCAGTGTGTTTCAGTGTGTGTTGCAGTGTGTGTTGCTTGCGGTGTGTGTTGCAGTGTGTTGCAGTGTGAGTGGCAGTGTTTTGCAGTGTGTGTTGCAGTGTGTGTTGCTTGCGGTGTGTGTTGCAGTGTGTTGCAGTGTGAGTGGCAGTGTGTTGCAGTGTGTGTTGCAGTGTGAGTGGCAGTGTGTTTCAGTGTGTGTTGCAGTGTGAGTGGCAGTGTGTTTCAGTGTGTGTTGCAGTGTGTGTGGCAGTGTGTTGCAGTGTGTGTTGCTTGCGGTGTGTGTTGCTTGCGGTGTGTGTTGCAGTGTGTTGCAGTGTGAGTGGCAGTGTGTTTCAGTGTGTGTTGCAGTGTGTGTGGCAGTGTGTTGCAGTGTGTGTTGCTTGCGGTGTGTGTTGCTTGCGGTGTGTGTTTCAGTGTGTTGCAGTGTGAGTGGCAGTGTGTTTCAGTGTGTGTTGCAGTGTGTGTGGCAGTGTGTGTTTCAGTGTGTGTTGCTTGCGGTGTGTGTTGCTGTGTGTTCCAGGATGTGTTGCAGTTAGTTTTGCAGTGAGTTTTGCAGTGTGTTGCAGTGTGTTAGAGTCAGTTTTGCAGTGTGTGTTGCAGTGAGTTTTAAAGTGAGTTTAGCACTATGTATTGCAGTGCGTTTTGCATTGTGTTCCAGTATGTGTTGCCATTAGTTTTGCAGTGTAGCAGTGTGTGTTGCAGTGAGTTTTGCAGTGTGTTGCAGTGTGTGTGGCATTGTGTTTCAGTGTGCGTTGCAGTGTGTTCCAGTATGTGTTGCCATTAGTTTTGCAGTGTGTTGCAGTGTGTGTTTCAGTGAGTTTTGCAGTGTGTTGCAGTGTGTGTGGCAGTGTGTTGCAGTGTGTTGCAGTGTGTGTTGCAGTGAGTTTTAAAGTGAGTTTAGAACTATGTATTGCAGTGAGTTTTGCATTGTGTGTTGTTTGCAGTGTGTGTTTCTGTGTTTCATTGTTTCAGTGTGTGTTGCAGTGTGTGTGGCAGTGTGTTTCAGTGTGTGTTGCAGTGAGTTTTAAAGTGAGTTTAGCACTATGTATTGCAGTGAGTTTTGCATTGTGTGTTGTTTGCAGTGTGTGTTTCTGTGTTTCAGTGTTTCAGTGTGTGTTGCAGTGTGTGTGGCAGTGTGTTGCAGTGTGTTGCAGTGTGTGTGGCAGTGTGTTGCAGTGTGTGTGGCAGTGTGTTGCAGTGTGTGTTGCAGTGTGTGTGGCAGTGTGTTTCAGTGTGTGTTGCAGTGTGTGTGACAGTGTGTTTCAGTGTGTGTTGCAGTGTGTGTGGCAGTGTGTTGCAGTGTGTTGCAGTGTGTGTTGCAGTGAGTTTTAAAGTGAGTTTAGCACTATGTATTGCAGTGAGTTTTGCATTGTGTGTTGTTTGCAGTGTGTGTTTCTGTGTTTCAGTGTTTCAGTGTGTGTTTCAGTGTGTGTTGCAGTGTGTGTGGCAGTGTGTTTCAGTGTGTGTTGCAGTGTGTGTGACAGTGTGTTTCAGTGTGTGTGGCAGTGTGTTTCAGTGTGTGTTGCAGGATGTGTTGCAGTGAGTTTTGCATTGTGTTTCAGTGTGCGTTGCAATGTGTTCCAGTATGTGTTGCCATTAGTTTTGCAGTGTTGCAGTGTGTGTTGCAGTGAGTTTTGCAGTGTGTTGCAGTGTGTGTGGCAGTGTGTTGCAGTGTGTTTCAGTGAGTTTTGCAGTGTGTTGCAGTGTGTGTGGCAGTGTGTTGCAGTGAGTTTTACAGTGTGTTTTGCAGTTAGTTTTGCAGTGAGTTTTGCAGTGTGTGTTGCAGTGTGTGTTTCAGTATGTTGCACAGTGTGTTTTACAGTGAGTTTTGCAGTGTGTGTTGCAGTGTGTGTTTCAGTATGTTGCACAGTGTGTTTTACAGTGAGTTTTGCAGTGTGTTGCAATGTGTTGCAGTGTGTTTTACAGTGAGTTTTGCAGTGTGCGTTGCAGTGTGTATTGCAGTGTGTGTTACAATGAGTTTTGCTGTGTATTGCAGTGTGTGTTGCAGTGTGTGTTTCAGTATGTTGCACAGTGTGTTTTACAGTGAGTTTTGCAGTGTGCGTTGCAGTGAGTTTTGCAGTGTGTTGCAATGTGTTGCAATGTGTTTTACAGTGAGTTTTGCAGTGTGCGTTGCAGTGTGTATTGCAGTGTGTGTTACAATGAGTTTTGCTGTGTATTGCAGTGTGTGTGGCATAGTGTGTTACAGTGAGTTTTTCAGTGAGTTTTGCAGTGTATTGCAGTGTGTGTTACAGTGAGTTTTGCAGTGTATTGCAGTGTGTGTGGCAGAGAAGATAATGTTCTCAGGTTAATATTTACACAGCAAGTGTCAGATTACTGAACACACTGTGAAATACAACCAGCACAGAGACCAACAGAGGAATGTGATGAAAGAACAGCGTCAACAGAAATAACAAATAAACAGAAGAGAGACGAAAAACTGATCTGAGAGCCGCTCTGACTGTTTACAGCACATACAGAAATCTCTGATTCTAACAGGAGACACTGAGGCTGCGATATCCCTCAGCAGGAAACTAAACTACTGTGTAAAATGAAAATGAAGAAACTATTTCATGATGTAACACTCTGCACTAATAAGAAGACACTGTTGAATAGATCCACTTCCAGTTAATTAATGCCAGCTAATTTCTCAGATAATCCACAGAGAGCCCAGCAGCTCAACCGTGAAAGTTGTGTTCAATTCAGTATACATAATGAGTAATAAGTGAATATTTAGTTTGGTTTAAAATTCAAGTTTCCTAAATAGTATAACGTTTCCAAATAAAAAAAAAATTTTAATGGAAAAAACTGTAAAATGTTGATCTCGTTTTCTATTCTTAGCTCCACTAATCCCCATGCAGTACCAGCACTAACAGGCCAAACATACATACTGACCTGAACTCCACAAACTTTCCTCCGTCACTCGTTACCCACAGTGTCGTCCACTCCACTGCATGGCCGGACCTGCTCAGGTCCACTCCGGTCTCCTGTTAACAGTCATGTTGCACTGAGTCATGTTGGTTTCAGTTCATTCATGTTCACCACAGAGACAGCCTGAAGCTAAACCAAATCACTTTCTCACTGCTCACCAACGTTCTTGCCTTTGTGTTTCCTTGCCATTTCTCCCTTTCTCTGTCTTTGGCAACCAATCAATAGGATACATTACAACCGTGTGACCAGTCAGTCAGTGTTCTTGTGTTCTCAAGTCATCAGTCAAACTACTGAGTCACATCAGAGTCACATGTAGAAGTTCAGCCCAGATGACCTGAAGAGTTCTCGCTGTGGCAGTTTTATCAGATCTGATGGAGCTGACTGTGTGGACTTGGGCCATGTATCCCAGAATGCATTTTGCAACAGCCACCAGCCACAGTGTTTGGAGATTGTTTCAGAGGTTTCTGGAGACGTGACACCAACTGGTCGCCTCAGCAGCTAGCCACTCCTGAGATGAGCTTTCAGTCAGTGCCCATGGTCATCATCCTGTGGAGGACAGCGTGATGTCATCATCCTGTGGAGGACAGCGTGATGACATCATCCAGTGGAGGACAGTGTGATGACATTATCCTGTGGAAACAGCGTGATGACATCATCCGTGATGACATCATCCTGTGGAGGACAGCGTGGTGACATCATCCTGTGGAGGACAGCGTGATGTCATCATCCTGTGGAGGACAGCGTGATGTCATCATCCTGGAGTCCTCTGGAGTCCAAACGCCCATAAACCTGATCTGAACTTTGTGTATTGAGGAGTTGAAAAAGGCCTCAGGAGTTCTGTCCAGGAATCTTCCTGCGTTATTATTCAGACATTGCAGAGCTGTGAAACAAAGCGTTTCCTTTCGCTGTTCACTGGATCGATCTTTAGCAGCAGCGTCACAAGAACAGTACAGTTTGTCCTGAAGGTGGCGCTAAAGGAAAAGGTCCTGTTGTTACCTGACTGTAAAGGCTTTACCGTCTGTTCAGTGGCCATGTTGTCAGACCAGACTGGACTCAACAGTAAGGAGTAAGACGCAGCTCAGAGAGTAGGATGTTCTGATGGATACCAGTCACGTGGTTAGCCTAGCTTAGCATAAACACTGGAACGGGGGAAACCGCCAGCCCTGTAGCACATAACTTTCTCTAAAAACCACAATCTGTAGTTTTTACATTTCTGTTTGTGTTCAGATGAAACAGACACTCAGCAACATGTTTGTCGCTGAGCTTTAGAGGTGAACCACTGGGGAATACAGTTTTGTTGAGATGTCTCTGATGCAAAGTGAACCAAAAGACAGAAAGAGAAAGTGACAGGAAGCAGGAGAGATAAAGAGAGGAGGACAGGAGAGGACTGGAGAAGACTGAGAGAGAGGAAACCAGAGAAGAAGAGAGGGATGAAGCAGTTGCAGATGCAGAAGAAGCGGAGAGGTAACATGTTTCCTCCAGAGTTGTCAGTTCAGCGAGGGACGGCCTCTGATCTGTGCTGGATCTGATCATTCTGATTGACAGGTTTCAGTGTGACTGCAGATGTGATCAGCTCTGAATCTGTCCTCTGTTTGGAAAGTCTGAAGTGGACGTGGTCTTTCAGCAGGGCCTCGGGCCTCTGCAGTCTGACTCCGCTGATCGTCTTCTTAAGACTCCGGCTGGTTGAAGTTCGCTTCGTCTCCTCCTGGACACTGAGTAACAGGTTGACATGTGGGTGGCGTTTGTTTTGCGAGTTCAGTCTTTGTTCAGTTATTTAGACTCCAGATGGCAGACGGACACATGTTGAGGCCCTGGACACCCTCATATCTCTAAGTAGTTTTAAACGATTTTCATTATGTGTTTATTCAGTTAACTGTTCAAATATTTTCTGTAAGTTTTATATCCCCACATGAAGCTTTGAGTGCTGTTTAAAAGCCTTCGGTGGAGAAATATTGATCCTAATGCTAAGAGGCTTCCTGTGAGGTTTGTTCAGAGTCAGAACTCAGTTAACTCACTTGTTTCAGCCTGATGAGCGTCAGCTGCTCATGAGAAGGTGTGTGTTTGTGTGATTTAATCATTAACATCTTCAACAGCCCTGAAATGTCCACATGAAGCCGCCTCTTCTGCTTCGTCAGTGGGAAGGTTTGTGTCACAAAACGGTTGCCAGAAAAAGTTGCTTGAGTTTCGAGCCCAGAAACCAGCAGTTCATCAGAGGAGCAGTAATAATGAGAAAATGTTAATAAAACAGCTGTTAATGATCAGAGGGAATTATTTAGCATAAAGTGAGACTGCAAAACGTTTCACTAAAGCATAGTGATCCATGACTAACAAATAGTATTATAACAGGTGTAACATCACCTGTCTGTAGACGATACTGAGCAAAGACCTGCAGGAAGGAGCTGCAGTAAAGAGACTGTGATTGAGCATCGCTTCTGATTTCACCCGCTCGTCTCTTAATGTGGACAGTTTTATTTAAAAGGTGGATGGTTACGTATCAAGACATCAAACTGTTTGACCCTTTTGGCATCAGCTCAGTGAGGAAGACCTCAACATCTCCACCTGCTGTCCCTCAGGTATGTTGCATCAGCAGCTAATCAAGAGTCACACCCTCAGATGGTAGAACAGAAGTGAACCCTCCAGTTTGACATTTTGGCCGTCGCCATCTTGTTTTTTTGGAACCGGACGTGACCATATTTGAACAAGAGGGTGGAGCTAGCTAGCTTGGTTAGCAAGGTGCATCTGTAATTCACGTTAACTGTGATATTAGCTGGGATGCTAATTTTGGCTAGTGACAAACAGGCTTAAAACAAAACTTACTTCCTGACAAATGAGCAGCACTCATGATGTCCTGTCTGTTGTTGCAGCAACAACCTCAACCAAATGTTTCATGTAGCTGCAGATCAAATCCGAACAACAGTCAGGAGGAATTTTGGACCCTTCCTCTTTACAAATCTGTTTCAGTTCAGCAATATTCTTGGGATGTGTGGTGTGAATCGCTCTCTTGAGGTCATGCCACAGCATCTCATTCAGGTTGAGGTCAGGACTCTGACTTGGCCACTCCAGAAGGTGTATTTTCCTCTGCTGAAGCCGTTCTGTTGTTGGTTTACTTCTGTGCTTTGGGTCGTTGTCATCTCCTGTTGAGCTTCAGTTGGGGGACATTCTCCTGCAAAATGTCTTGATAAACTTTGGAATACATTTTTTCCGTCGATGAGAGCAACCCTTGCAGGCCCAGAGGCAGCAAAGCAGCCCCAAACCATGATGCCCCCTCCACCATACCTCACAGTTTAGGTTTTGATGTTGGTGCTCTGTGCCTTTTTTCCTCCACACATGGGGTTGTTTGTTCCTTCCAAACAACAGAATATTTATCCAGTAGGGCTGTGGAACATCCAGGCGCTCTTTTGCAGCTTCAGACTTGCAGCAGTGTTTTTTGTGACAGCAGAGGCTTCCTCTGTGGTTCCTCCCATGAACTCCATTTGTGTTTAGTGTTAGACGTTTCGTAGAGTCGTTAACAGAGATGTTGGCATGTTCCACAGATTTCTGTGAGTCTTCAGCTGTAACTCTAAGATCCTTCTTAACCTCGTGCTTGTGCAGTAATCTCTGCAGGACGGCCACTCCTAGAGAGAGCAGCAACAGTGCTGAACTTTTTCCATTTATAGACAGTTTGTCTTACCGTGGACTGATGGACATCAAGCCTTTTAGAGATACTTCTGTAACCCTTTCCAGCTTCAAGCAAGTTAATAATTCTTAATCTGAGGTCTTCTCAGAGCACTTTTGGTCAAGGCACGGTTCGCATCAGGCAAAGCTTCATGGGAATAGCAAAACTAAAATTTATGTGTTTTTTTTATAGGGCAGCTCTAACCAACACCTCCAATCTCGTCTCATTGATTGGACTTCAGGTTGGCTGACTTCCGACTCCAGTTAGCTTTTGGAGAAGTCATTAGCTTAGGGGTTCAAATAGTTTTCCCACCCTGCACTGTGACTGTTTACTCAGTGTGTTCAATAAAAACATGAAAACATATAATTGTTTGTGAGGAGTTAGTTTAAGCAGACTGTGTTTGTCTGTTGTTGTGACTTAGATGAAGATCAGATCACATTTATGATCAGTTTATGCAGAAATCCAGGTGATTCCAAAGAACCTTTTTTCCTGCGACTGTAAAAAAGAGAAACTGGCTCTTGATGTTCAAACCGCTGACCTTTTCTCCCGGCAACCGTCATCGGGATCAGCACACTGATGACATCATCTTAAACGCTGTGCTGTGTGTCGGTGACATCATCGGGGGCTGCTCGCTGTGTGTCTGCAGACTCTCGGAGATTCAGACGGACAGCTGCTGTCAGAGACGCTCAGCGTTACCAGACAGGAAGCAACAACCTCCTCCACCATCATCTTCATCGTCTTCATCAGGTCCAGACTCACATGCTCCTCTCCTGTCAGGTGCACTGACCTCTGACCTCCTTCCTGGCTGGACGGAGGGCTGGAGCTAATGCTTATTTTATTATTGATTCATCTGCAGATTCATATATTTAAACGTCCGTCCCAGTTTCTTTAAATGTCTCGTGTCCGACCGACAGTCCAACACCCAAAGAGATTCAGTTCAAAGGTAGAAAACAGAGAGAAAATGTGATCGTTTTGTTTTATTTTGATTAATTAATTGATTAATCCACTGATCGTTACATGCGGCGGCAGCAGCTGTTAGACTTTACACAGGGCAACTTGTAACTCAGAGTTTGATGGTTAAACGCTCCGTTTGCTCTTTTGCTTTGAAGAAGATTCTCATTCATCGCTCGTTAAGTTCAGTCGGCGCTCAGCTGCTACGTAGAGGATCTTTGATGTGAAAGACTACGACTCCCAGAGGAGCGTGTGAGTCAGTGTTTGTTGTATAAATGATGAGAGCTGCGAGCCTCGAGGCCTCTCTCTGACAGGTCGCACACTGTAAAAAAAAAACACAGTTAAACACTGTGAAAAGTGATGCGTCACTTTTACTGTTACTACTGAAGTGGAAAGGATCCCAAAGATCAGGACAAGGATAACGCTGCACCACCAGACCAGCTTACAAACACACTCCTCTAGTTACTGTTGCTCAGCTGTGATTGGACAATCAGTGATGAGGGGTGTGGTTTGGTGATTCAGTCTCTTGATCAGGTTTGAAACTACCTCCAGTCTGATCAGGTCCGTTGGAGTCCTGCAAGTCTCAAGTCTGTGTCAGGGCAACATGTTTGGACACATGGTCAAAACCCGTTGGCGTTGGTTTGTAACGCCCTGGGGGAAGCCATGTAGCGTCATTTATGAACGTTAAACGTAGGATATTTAACTGGAACGTCAGAGTAAGGAGGTGGTTGGGGTGGATGGGTGGCCCAGAAACCGGACTTTCACCCAGGAGTCCAGTGGATGTTTCCTGTGTGAAACAAAAAGGCAACATTCAGTGTTTTAATTTAACGTTAGTTGTGTAAGTACCAAACTTACACAACTAATGTTACTTAACTCACGTAAGTTAAATCACAAAAGTAACGTAGTTATTTTAACCCAAACCATGATCTTTTTTCTAAACCTATCAAAATAGTTTTGGTTCCTAAACCTAACCAAATTGCAATTTTTCACAATGTGAACCATGTTTTATTTTGAAAGTCTAACTGGACGTTGCATATTTATTGTTGCTAACTTGACTACGGAGCCCTGCATGGAGTAGAATGTAGCTGCAGTACCGCAGGCTGAAGTTTCAGGACCACAATCCTTGGACCGGCACTGCATTTGTTGTAAGGTGACCAGATTTCTGAAATGAAAACCAGGGACATGTTTGGTGGTCAGTATGTCACTAAAAAATATATTGTTATAATATATGAAATAAAAAGGGGGGACGATTTCGGTTTTAGAAACTTTCAAATATAAATTACATTTAGCTGATGCTTTTATCCAAAGCAACTTACAATTGCTCTACATGTCAGAGGTCGCACGCCTCTGGAGCAATGAGGGGCTAAGTGTCTTGCTTGGGGACACAATGGTGGACGTGTCACAGTGGGGAATTGAACCCGGGTCTCTTACACCAAAGGCATGCATTTTATCACACTGTACCATCACCACCCTGAATCTAACTAACTCTTCAGAATGAAATCAAGTCATTTTGAGGCAGAAACTACCTTTCAGTCAATAAAGTCTGCAATCACTTTCTGGCTAGTAGAATAATGTATTATATAGATTGTTTTGGCCATTCAGAGGTATTTTAACAGGTAGAAAGGACTGGATTGGTTGGTGCACACAAAGTTAAATAATGTAGTCATAAAGATAATTGCAAAACAGATTATGTCTTTATTTTCTATATAACTAAGCAGTAAGTCATGTTAATTATAGGCCACAGTAAATATAAACAAGGATATTAGACACAGGCCTGCCAAACACATAATCTATCAGCAACAACAAGCTTCTATTATTGCCTATAATCACGTAAATGTCAGGCCTGGTTATGCTATAAACTGTAAACTTATTTAGCCACAATTGTGTTTGATCCAGATAAAAGCTCCCGCGGACGGCAATCAGTTTTAAACGATCAACTTTTCGGCACGACACCTGTCTGATCTGCTGTCCATCTTTCTGGCCACGTAAATCTGACTTCAGGTCTGCTAACACCTTATACAGTCTATGATTAACACAGTTAAAAAAGGGGACATTTCCGGGAACAGGCCACCAAAACCAGGGACTGTCCTCTGAAAACGGGGATGTCTGGTCACCCTAATTTGTAGGACCCTTGCATACTTTACGTTGGTCAGGGTGACTTATCGTCCTCATCATCGTCATCTTCATCACAGAGAGAAGTGCAGGAACTTCTCCACCACAGCTGCTCGTTAACTGGCTGAGCATCAGCGGTTCTGGACCTTCTTCGGGTCCCTTTATGCCGTTAAAGGACCAGGTTTTCATTTGAAAGTGAAGACCTGATTTTCTCCCAGTTTGTGTTTTATAACAAGTGTGTTTCACTTTCAGAGCTGGTTTAAAGATCTGAAGATCTGCAGCCTCATTAGAGACGCTGGAAATGTCAGCTGCATCCAGCCGACCACACACACACAGAGGATGAAAAATAGGTTACATACAGTTTGACAGGAAAACAAAGAAAATGAGGCCACAGTGAAGCGAGCGTCCACACGTCCATCCAGAGGATCTCTGTGTGACTGACCTACATATGACCTGCTGAATATAAATCAGTCTACACAGCTGCAAAGTCTGGAAAATCTGCTCTCACATTAATCATTTGTTGCCTGAAATGTTTTAATTTGCCTCCTCACCTCGGCCCTTCACTCACAGACGGCTGCTGTGTAGTGAAACTACTGTTATCCTGTGAACTCTGTTTCAGAGACGCGGCGACGCGTTCGAGCAGCTGTGCAGACTGTGTGTTTCGTGTGAAAGGCGACACGATTAACTGAAGAGGTCCAGTTTGAGTCAAAAGACCCACGAGCTAGAACAGGTTCAGACTGGTACTAGTAAAAAAAGAAAACTGATTCTTTTGATTCTGGTCTACGCTGCTGCGAACTGCCTCCAGGAAGAAAAAGCTGTCACTTCAGCCTACTGTCCTTGTCCTTGTGGGGCTGTATGTGCTCTCTGCTGAGAATGTTGAGTACTACAACATGTAAACTCGACCTGACTCAACTGCTGAGGCCAGCTCTCGTACAGACATGCTGCCCTCCACACTTCCTAAAGAATACCGAAGAGACTGCTTCAGGGGCTTCAAGGGTCGCCAGATATCATCAAGTACCAGAGTCAGACAGTACACTCAGTGCTAGTTAGCATGTTAGCTTGTTAGCCTGTGGATATTATTCTCGCTGAGATCAGCTCTCGTACAGACTTTCTGCTCTCCAAACTTCCTTAAGAATACAGAAGAGACCACTTCGGGGGCTTCCGGATATGTTCCTGTAACAGAGTCAGACAGTACACTCAGTGCTAGTTAGCATGTTAGCTTGTTAGCCTGTGGATATTATTCTCGCTGAGATCAGCTCTCGTACAGACTTTCTGCTCTCCAAACTTCCTAAAGAATACAGAAGAGGTTCGGTGGCTTCTAAATATGTGTACCAGACTCAGTGTTTGTTAGCTTGTTAGCCTGTGGAGTTTGTTGAGACTCTCTGCTGCAGTTTGTTGAATAAAAACTAAAGTGCCTGTAATTCAGTGTAAATAATTGTTTTGAATTTTGATCCGTGGTCAAAGAGCTCCCCATCGACATCAGAACTGCACCTCGGCCCATAAGATAAAATAATTACATAGATTTAGGTTTATTTACTTAGCTTCCTGTAGCCATGTTGCTTTGCTTCCACTCGATACCCACGTATCATGTCAGCGTCCTGCAGTCTGTGGCGCGAACACCAAATACTGGAACAAGCTATGTCGTTATATTAAAGTTATATACACAGAGGTCTGTATTAAAGCAGGAACGCTCAGAGAGTCACCTGTGGTTCTGTACCGGTTCATCTTGACACGCTTATTCATTGGTCAGGAGGGTTGTGGGGTGAAGTTGCTGCTTCCTGATGTTGAATCCACGTTCTGTTGAGATCCATCATGTCTGATAACAATCTGACAACATTTATCAACAAGTTATCATCATCACATCATCAGGGCATGCTGGGATATTTTGAATCAGACTCGTCAGAATAAAACACCTGACAGGTGAAACCTGTCAGAGACTGCACTCTTTAACTCAGACTGAACACAAAAAATCCTGTTAGCGGCTGCAACATGCCGACGCCTCTGTAGAGACAAACATTCTTATTCCCATAAAGAACATCTGAAGTTTCTGTTTGTAAAGTCAGAATTACAAAAGAAGCTTTGACTGCATGGAAGTGAATGAGAAAAACTTCTCTCCACAAATACAAAGTCAGTTCTTACACAACAAGATTCAGTGAGCTTCTGCTTCTACTGTCAGTCTGAGGAGAGACTTCCACAATAAATGTTCCAGTAAGGTGTTATTACAGCCATTTATAGCGCTGCTTATGTGACTGACAGTTGTAAGAGCCAACCACAGTCAGCCGTAGTCGTTTCTGTTTTTATGTCCCACCGTGTCTCAACCCAAGGTCACATTTTGATTGACACAGCAACAGTCATATGGATTGAAACCACACTCACACACAATTCAAACAGCGAACATAAAGAGAGAAATCAAGTCCACTCCCTGAACACACTCTGACTTACATCGCACTCTGTACTCTGACCAGTCTTATCAGAGGGAGAGAGGGCGAGGGACATAAATAGAGAGAGAGAGAGAAAGAGAGTAAAGGAAAACAGAAAGAGAAAAATAAAGGGCGAGTGACATAACGAGAGAAAGAGGAGAGAGAGAAACCGACAGAAACACTGAGCTAGTCTGGAAATGGCAGCTGAACACACACCAACCCAAACCATTCATCTGTAGAGGTACGACATGCACACATTCACACACTAACACACACACGCAGCACAGGCATGCTGGCGTTTGTGTGATTAATCAGCGAACGCTTTAAACGTCTTTTACGACTGAAGTGAACGAGAGAGAGAGAGATGGGGCGAGCGAACACGTGTTAATGATGTGTTAATAGCAGCACATGTCGACATCACACTGTGATCAGTATCAGCGCACATCCTGCCTCCACTACAAGCTCCTAACAAGGAGGCTCCTTTACCTCCTCACTACCTAACAAGGAGGCTCCGTTACCTCCTCACTACCTAACAAGGAGGCTCCTTTACCTCCTCATTACCTAACAAGGAGGCTCCTTTACCTCCTCATTACCTAACAAGGACGCTCCTCACTACCTAACAAGGAGGCTCCTTTACCTCCTCACTACCTAACAAGGAGGCTCCGTTACCTCCTCACTACCTAACAAGGAGGCTCCTTTACCTCCTCATTACCTAACAAGGACGCTCCTCACTACCTAACAAGGAGGCTCCTTTACCTCCTCATTACCTAACAAGGACGCTCCTCACTACCTAACAAGGAGGCTCCTTTACCTCCTCACTACCTAACAAGGAGGCTCCGTTACCTCTTCACTACCTAACAAGGAGGCTCCTTTACCTCCTCATTACCTAACAAGGACGCTCCTCACTACCTAACAAGGAGGCTCCTTTACCTCCTCATTACCTAACAAGGACGCTCCTCACTACCTAACAAGGAGGCTCCTTTATCTCCTCACTACCTAACAAGGTGGCTCCTTTACCTCCTCACTACCTAACAAGGTGGCTCCTTTACCTCCTCACTACCTAACAAGGAGGCTCCGTTACCTCCTCACTACCTAACAAGGTGGCTCCTTTACCTCCTCACTACCTAACAAGGAGGCTCCTTTACCTCCTCATTACCTAACAAGGACGCTCCTCACTACCTAACAAGGAGGCTCCTTTACCTCCTCACTACCTAACAAGGAGGCTCCTCACTACCTAACAAGGAGGCTCCTTTACCTCCTCATTACCTAACAAGGACGCTCCTCACTACCTAACAAGGAGGCTCCTTTATCTCCTCACTACCTAACAAGGTGGCTCCTTTACCTCCTCATTACCTAACAAGGAGGCTCCTTTACCTCCTCACTACCTAACAAGGTGGCTCTGTTACCTCCTCACTACCTAACAAGGAGGCTCCTTTACCTCCTCACTACCTAACAAGGTGGCTCTGTTACCTCCTCACTACCTAACAAGGAGGCTCCTCACTACCTAACAAGGAGGCTCCTTTACCTCCTCACTACCTAAAAAGGTGGCTCCTTTACCTCCTCACTACCTAACAAGGTGGCTCCTTTACCTCCTCACTACCTAACAAGGAGGCTCCTCACTACCTAACAAGGAGGCTCCGTTACCTCCTCACTACCTAACAAGGAGGCTCCTCACTACCTGACAAGGATGCTCCTCACTACCTAACAAGGAAGCTCCGTTACCTCCTCACTACCTAACAAGGAGGCTCCGTTACCTCCTCACTACCTAACAAGGAGGCTCCTTTACCTCCTCATTACCTAACAAGGACGCTCCTCACTACCTAACAAGGAGGCTCCTTTACCTCCTCATTACCTAACAAGGACGCTCCTCACTACCTAACAAGGAGGCTCCTTTATCTCCTCACTACCTAACAAGGTGGCTCCTTTACCTCCTCACTACCTAACAAGGTGGCTCCTTTACCTCCTCACTACCTAACAAGGAGGCTCCGTTACCTCCTCACTACCTAACAAGGTGGCTCCTTTACCTCCTCACTACCTAACAAGGAGGCTCCTTTACCTCCTCATTACCTAACAAGGACGCTCCTCACTACCTAACAAGGAGGCTCCTTTACCTCCTCACTACCTAACAAGGAGGCTCCTCACTACCTAACAAGGAGGCTCCTTTACCTCCTCATTACCTAACAAGGACGCTCCTCACTACCTAACAAGGAGGCTCCTTTATCTCCTCACTACCTAACAAGGTGGCTCCTTTACCTCCTCATTACCTAACAAGGAGGCTCCTTTACCTCCTCACTACCTAACAAGGTGGCTCTGTTACCTCCTCACTACCTAACAAGGTGGCTCCTTTACCTCCTCACTACCTAACAAGGAGGCTCCTCACTACCTAACAAGGAGGCTCCGTTACCTCCTCACTACCTAACAAGGAGGCTCCTCACTACCTGACAAGGATGCTCCTCACTACCTAACAAGGAAGCTCCGTTACCTCCTCACTACCTAACAAGGAGGCTCCTCACTACCTAACAAGGAGGCTCCTCTACCTCCTCACTACCTAACAAGGAGGCTCCTTTACCTCCTCACTACCTAACGAGGAGGCTCCTTTACCTCCTCACTACCTATCGAGGAGGCTCCTTTACCTCCTCACTGCCTAACAAGGTGGCTCCTTTACCTCCTCACTACCTTACAAGGAGGCTCCTTTACCTCCTCACTACCTAACAAGGAGGCTCCTTTACCTCCTCACTACCAAACAAGGAGGCTTCTCACTACCTAACAAGGAGGCTCCTCACTACCTAACAAGGAGGCTCCGTTACCTCCTCACTACCTAACAAGGAGGCTCCTCACTACCTAACAAGGAGGCTCCGTTACCTCCTCACTACCTAACAAGGAGGCTCCTCACTACCTGACAAGGATGCTCCTCACTACCTAACAAGGAGGCTCCGTTACCTCCTCACTACCTAACAAGGAGGCTCCTCACTACCTAACAAGGAGGCTCCGTTACCTCCTCACTATCTAACAAGGAGGCTCCGTTACCTCCTCACTACCTAACAAGGAGGCTCCTCACTACCTAACAAGGAGGCTCCGTTACCTCCTCACTACCTAACAAGGATGCTCCTCACTACCTAACAAGGAGGCTCCGTTACCTCCTCACTACCTAACAAGGACGCTCCTCACTACCTAACAAGGAGGCTCCTTTACCTCCTTACTACCTATCAAGGAGGCTCCTCACTACCTAACAAGGAGGCTCCTCACTACCTAACAAGGAGGCTCCTTTACCTCCTCACTACCTAACAAGGAGGCTCCTCACTACCTAACAAGGAGGCTCCGTTACCTCCTCACTACCCAACAAGGTGGCTCCTTTACCTCCTCACTACCTAACAAGGTGGCTCCTTTACCTCCTCACTACCTAACAAGGACGCTCCTCACTACCTAACAAGGAGGCTCCTTTACCTCCTCACTACCTAACAAGGAGGCTCCTCACTACCTAACAAGGAGGCTCCTTTACCTCCTCACTACCTAACAAGGACGCTCCTCACTACCTAACAAGGAGGCTCCTTTACCTCCTCACTACCTAACAAGGACGCTCCTCACTACCTAACAAGGAGGCTCCTTTACCTCCTCACTACCTAACAAGGAGGCTCCTCACTACCTAACAAGGAGGCTCCTTTACCTCCTCACTACCTAACAAGTTGGCTCCTTTACCTCCTCACTACCTAACAAGGTGGCTCCTTTACCTCCTCACTACCTAACAAGTTGGCTCCTTTACCTCCTCACTACCTAACAAGGTGGCTCCTTTACCTCCTCACTACCTAACAAGGAGGCTCCTCACTACCTAACAAGGAGGCTCCTTTACCTCGTAACTACCTAACAAGGAGGCTCCTCTACCTCCTCACTACCTAACAAGGAGGCTCCTTTACCTCCTCACTACCTAACAAGGACGCTCCTCACTACCTAACAAGGAGGCTCCTCACTACCTAACAAGGAGGCTCCTTTACCTCCTCACTACCTAACAAGGAGGCTCCTCACTGCCTAACAAGGAGGCTCCTTTACCTCCTCACTACCTAACAAGGACGCTCCTCACTACCTAACAAGGAGGCTCCGTTACCTCCTCACTACCTAACAAGGACGCTCCTCACTACCTAACAAGGAGGCTCCTTTACCTCCTCACTACCTAACAAGGAGGCTCCTCACTACCTAACAAGGAGGCTCCTTTACCTCCTCACTACCTAACAAGGACGCTCCTCACTACCTAACAAGGAGGCTCCTTTACCTCCTCACTACCTAACAAGGACGCTCCTCACTACCTAACAAGGAGGCTCCTTTACCTCCTCACTACCTAACAAGGAGGCTCCTCACTACCTAACAAGGAGGCTCCTTTACCTCCTCACTACCTAACAAGGAGGCTCCGTTACCTCCTCACTACCTAACAAGTTGGCTCCTTTACCTCCTCACTACCTAACAAGGTGGCTCCTTTACCTCCTCACTACCTAACAAGTTGGCTCCTTTACCTCCTCACTACCTAACCAGGTGGCTCCTTTACCTCCTCACTACCTAACAAGGAGGCTCCTCACTACCTAACAAGGAGGCTCCTTTACCTCCTCACTACCTAACAAGGAGGCTCCTCTACCTCCTCACTACCTAACAAGGAGGCTCCTTTACCTCCTCACTACCTAACAAGGACGCTCCTCACTACCTAACAAGGAGGCTCCTTTACCTCCTCACTACCTAACAAGGAGGCTCCTCACTACCTAACAAGGACGTTCCTCACTACCTAACAAGGAGGCTCCTCACTACCTAACAAGGAGGCTCCTTTACCTCCTCACTACCTAACAAGGAGGCTCCTCACTACATAACAAGGAGGCTCCTCACTACCTAACAAGGAGGCTCCTCACTACCTAACAAGGAGGCTCCTTTACCTCCTCACTACCTAACAAGTTGGCTCCTTTACCTCCTCACTACCTAACAAGGTGGCTCCTTTACCTCCTCACTACCTAACAAGGAGGCTCCTCACTACCTAACAAGGAGGCTCCTTTACCTCCTCACTACCTAACAAGGAGGCTCCTCACTACCTAACAAGGAGGCTCCTTTACCTCCTCACTACCTAACAAGTTGGCTCCTTTACCTCCTCACTGCCTAACAAGGTGGCTCCTTTACCTCCTCACTACCTAACAAGGACGCTCCTCACTACCTAACAAGGAGGCTCCTCACTACCTAACAAGGAGGCTCCTTTACCTCCTTACTACCTATCAAGGAGGCTCCTCACTACCTAACAAGGAGGCTCCTCACTACCTAACAAGGAGGCTCCTTTACCTCCTCACTACCTAACAAGGAGGCTCCTCACTACCTAACAAGGAGGCTCCGTTACCTCCTCACTACCCAACAAGGTGGCTCCTTTACCTCCTCACTACCTAACAAGGAGGCTCCTCACTACCTAACAAGGAGGCTCCTTTACCTCCTCACTACCTAACAAGGACGCTCCTCACTACCTAACAAGGAGGCTCCTTTACCTCCTCACTACCTAACAAGGAGGCTCCTCACTACCTAACAAGGAGGCTCCTTTACCTCCTCACTACCTAACAAGGACGCTCCTCACTACCTAACAAGGAGGCTCCTTTACCTCCTCACTACCTAACAAGGAGGCTCCTCACTACCTAACAAGGAGGCTCCTTTACCTCCTCACTACCTAACAAGGACGCTCCTCACTACCTAACAAGGAGGCTCCTTTACCTCCTCACTACCTAACAAGGACGCTCCTCACTACCTAACAAGGAGGCTCCTTTACCTCCTCACTACCTAACAAGGAGGCTCCTCACTACCTAACAAGGAGGCTCCTTTACCTCCTCACTACCTAACAAGTTGGCTCCTTTACCTCCTCACTACCTAACAAGGTGCTCCTTTACCTCCTCACTACCTAACAAGTTGGCTCCTTTACCTCCTCACTACCTAACAAGGTGGCTCCTTTACCTCCTCACTACCTAACAAGGAGGCTCCTCACTACCTAACAAGGAGGCTCCTTTACCTCGTCACTACCTAACAAGGAGGCTCCTCTACCTCCTCACTACCTAACAAGGAGGCTCCTTTACCTCCTCACTACCTAACAAGGACGCTCCTCACTACCTAACAAGGAGGCTCCTCACTACCTAACAAGGAGGCTCCTTTACCTCCTCACTACCTAACAAGGAGGCTCCTCACTGCCTAACAAGGAGGCTCCTTTACCTCCTCACTACCTAACAAGGACGCTCCTCACTACCTAACAAGGTGGCTCCGTTACCTCCTCACTACCTAACAAGGACGCTCCTCACTACCTAACAAGGAGGCTCCTTTACCTCCTCACTACCTAACAAGGAGGCTCCTCACTACCTAACAAGGAGGCTCCTTTACCTCCTCACTACCTAACAAGGACGCTCCTCACTACCTAACAAGGAGGCTCCTTTACCTCCTCACTACCTAACAAGGACGCTCCTCACTACCTAACAAGGAGGCTCCTTTACCTCCTCACTACCTAACAAGGAGGCTCCTCACTACCTAACAAGGAGGCTCCTTTACCTCCTCACTACCTAACAAGGAGGCTCCGTTACCTCCTCACTACCTAACAAGTTGGCTCCTTTACCTCCTCACTACCTAACAAGGTGGCTCCTTTACCTCCTCACTACCTAACAAGTTGGCTCCTTTACCTCCTCACTACCTAACCAGGTGGCTCCTTTACCTCCTCACTACCTAACAAGGAGGCTCCTCACTACCTAACAAGGAGGCTCCTTTACCTCCTCACTACCTAACAAGGAGGCTCCTCTACCTCCTCACTACCTAACAAGGAGGCTCCTTTACCTCCTCACTACCTAACAAGGACGCTCCTCACTACCTAACAAGGAGGCTCCTTTACCTCCTCACTACCTAACAAGGAGGCTCCTCACTGCCTAACAAGGAGGCTCCTTTACCTCCTCACTACCTAACAAGGACGTTCCTCACTACCTAACAAGGAGGCTCCTCACTACCTAACAAGGAGGCTCCTTTACCTCCTCACTACCTAACAAGGAGGCTCCTCACTACATAACAAGGAGGCTCCTCACTACCTAACAAGGAGGCTCCTCACTACCTAACAAGGAGGCTCCTTTACCTCCTCACTACCTAACAAGTTGGCTCCTTTACCTCCTCACTACCTAACAAGGTGGCTCCTTTACCTCCTCACTACCTAACAAGGAGGCTCCTCACTACCTAACAAGGAGGCTCCTTTACCTCCTCACTACCTAACAAGGAGGCTCCTCACTACCTAACAAGGAGGCTCCTTTACCTCCTCACTACCTAACAAGTTGGCTCCTTTACCTCCTCACTACCTAACAAGGACGCTCCTCACTACCTAACAAGGAGGCTCCTTTACCTCCTCACTACCTAACAAGGAGGCTCCTCACTACCTAACAAGGAGGCTCCTTTACCTCCTCACTACCTAACAAGGAGGCTCCTCACTACCTAACAAGGAGGCTCCTCACTACCTAACAAGGAGGCTCCTTTACCTCCTCACTACCTAACAAGGTGGCTCCTTTACCTCCTCACTACCTAACAAGGAGGCTCCTTTACCTCCTCACTACCTAACAAGGAGGCTCCTCACATAACAAGGAGGCTCCTCACTACCTAACAAGGAGGCTCCTCACTACCTAACAAGGAGGCTCCTTTACCTCCTCACTACCTAACAAGTTGGCTCCTTTACCTCCTCACTACCTAACAAGGTGGCTCCTTTACCTCCTCACTACCTAACAAGGAGGCTCCTCACTACCTAACAAGGAGGCTCCTTTACCTCCTCACTACCTAACAAGGAGGCTCCTCACTACCTAACAAGGAGGCTCCTTTACCTCCTCACTACCTAACAAGTTGGCTCCTTTACCTCCTCACTGCCTAACAAGGTGGCTCCTTTACCTCCTCACTACCTAACAAGGACGCTCCTCACTACCTAACAAGGAGGCTCCTCACTACCTAACAAGGAGGCTCCTTTACCTCCTTACTACCTATCAAGGAGGCTCCTCACTACCTAACAAGGAGGCTCCTCACTACCTAACAAGGAGGCTCCTTTACCTCCTCACTACCTAACAAGGAGGCTCCGTTACCTCCTCACTACCTACAAGTTGGCTCCTTTACCTCCTCACTACCTAACAAGGTGGCTCCTTTACCTCCTCACTACCTAACAAGTTGGCTCCTTTACCTCCTCACTACCTAACCAGGTGGCTCCTTTACCTCCTCACTACCTAACAAGGAGGCTCCTCACTACCTAACAAGGAGGCTCCTTTACCTCCTCACTACCTAACAAGGAGGCTCCTCTACCTCCTCACTACCTAACAAGGAGGCTCCTTTACCTCCTCACTACCTAACAAGGACGCTCCTCACTACCTAACAAGGAGGCTCCTTTACCTCCTCACTACCTAACAAGGAGGCTCCTCACTGCCTAACAAGGAGGCTCCTTTACTCCTCACTACCTAACAAGGACGTTCCTCACTACCTAACAGGAGGCTCCTCACTACCTAACAAGGAGGCTCCTTTACCTCCTCACTACCTAACAAGGAGGCTCCTCACTACATAACAAGGAGGCTCCTCACTACCTAACAAGGAGGCTCCTCACTACCTAACAAGGAGGCTCCTTACCTCCTCACTACCTAACAAGTTGGCTCCTTTACCTCCTCACTACCTAACAAGGTGGCTCCTTTACCTCCTCACTACCTAACAAGGAGGCTCCTCACTACCTAACAAGGAGGCTCCTTACCTCCTCACTACCTAACAAGGAGGCTCCTCACTACCTAACAAGGAGGCTCCTTTACCTCCTCACTACCTAACAAGTTGGCTCCTTTACCTCCTCACTACCTAACAAGGACGCTCCTCACTACCTAACAAGGAGGCTCCTTTACTCCTCACTACCTAACAAGGAGGCTCCTCACTACCTAACAAGGAGGCTCCTTTACCTCCTCACTACCTAACAAGGAGGCTCCTCACTACCTAACAAGGAGGCTCCTCACTACCTAACAAGGAGGCTCCTTTACCTCCTCACTACCTAACAAGGTGGCTCCTTTACCTCCTCACTACCTAACAAGGAGGCTCCTTTACCTCGTCACTACCTAACAAGGAGGCTCCTTTACCTCGTCACTACCTAACAAGGTGGCTCCTTTACCTCCTCACTACCTAACAAGGAGGCTCCGTTACCTCCTCACTACCTATCAAGGAGGCTCCGTTACCTCCTTACTACCTAACAAGGAGGCTCCATTACCTCCTCACTACCTAACGAGGAGGCTCCTTTACCTCCTCACTACCTAACGAGGAGGCTCCTTTACCTCCTCACTACCTACGAGGAGGCTCCTTTACCTCCTCACTGCCTAACAAGGAGGCTCCTTTACCTCCTCACTACCTAACAAGGAGGCTCCTCACTACCTAACAAGGAGGCTCCTTTACCTCCTCACTACCTAACAAGGAGGCTCCTCACTACCTAACAAGGAGGCTCCTCACTACCTAACAAGGAGGCTCCTTTACCTCCTCACTACCTAACAAGGTGGCTCCTTACCTCCTCACTACCTAACAAGGAGGCTCCTTTACCTCGTCACTACCTAACAAGGAGGCTCCTTTACCTCCTCACTACCTAACAAGGAGGCTCCTCACTACCTAACAAGGAGGCTCCTTTACCTCCTCACTACCTAACAAGGAGGCTCCTCACTACCTAACAGGAGGCTCCTTTACCTCCTCACTACCTAACAAGTTGGCTCCTTTACCTCCTCACTACCTAACAAGGACGCTCCTCACTACCTAACAAGGAGGCTCCTTTACCTCCTCACTACCTAACAAGGAGGCTCCTCACTACCTAACAAGGAGGCTCCTTTACCTCCTCACTACCTAACAAGGAGGCTCCTCACTACCTAACAAGGAGGCTCCTCACTACCTAACAAGGAGGCTCCTTTACCTCCTCACTACCTAACAAGGTGGCTCCTTTACCTCCTCACTACCTAACAAGGAGGCTCCTTTACCTCGTCACTACCTAACAAGGAGGCTCCTTTACCTCGTCACTACCTAACAAGGTGGCTCCTTTACCTCCTCACTACCTAACAAGGAGGCTCCGTTACCTCCTCACTACCTATCAAGGAGGCTCCGTTACCTCCTTACTACCTAACAAGGAGGCTCCATTACCTCCTCACTACCTAACGAGGAGGCTCCTTTACCTCCTCACTACCTAACGAGGAGGCTCCTTTACCTCCTCACTACCTTACGAGGAGGCTCCTTTACCTCCTCACTGCCTAACAAGGAGGCTCCTTTACCTCCTCACTACCTAACAAGGAGGCTCCTCACTACCTAACAAGGCTCCTCACTGCCTAACAAGGAGGCTCCTTTACCTCCTCACTACCTAACAAGGACGTTCCTCACTACCTAACAAGGAGGCTCCTCACTACCTAACAAGGAGGCTCCTTACCTCCTCACTACCTAACAAGGAGGCTCCTCACTACCTAACAAGGAGGCTCCTCACTACCTAACAAGGAGGCTCCTTTACCTCCTCACTACCTAACAAGTTGGCTCCTTTACCTCCTCACTACCTAACAAGGTGGCTCCTTTACCTCCTCACTACCTAACAAGTTGGCTCCTTTACCTCCTCACTACCTAACCAGTGGCTCCTTTACCTCCTCACTACCTAACAAGGAGGCTCCTCACTACCTAACAAGGAGGCTCCTTTACCTCCTCACTACCTAACAAGGAGGCTCCTCTACCTCCTCACTACCTAACAAGGAGGCTCCTTTACCTCCTCACTACCTAACAAGGACGCTCCTCACTACCTAACAAGGAGGCTCCTTTACCTCCTCACTACCTAACAAGGAGGCTCCTCACTACCTAACAAGGACGTTCCTCACTACCTAACAAGGAGGCTCCTCACTACCTAACAAGGAGGCTCCTTTACCTCCTCACTACCTAACAAGGAGGCTCCTCACTACATAACAAGGAGGCTCCTCACTACCTAACAAGGTGGCTCCTTTACCTCCTCACTACCTAACAAGGACGCTCCTCACTACCTAACAAGGAGGCTCCTTTACCTCCTCACTACCTAACAAGGAGGCTCCTCACTACCTAACAAGGAGGCTCCTTTACCTCCTCACTACCTAACAAGGACGCTCCTCACTACCTAACAAGGAGGCTCCTTTACCTCCTCACTACCTAACAAGGAGGCTCCTCACTACCTAACAAGGAGGCTCCTTTACCTCCTCACTACCTAACAAGGATGCTCCTCACTACCTAACAAGGAGGCTCCTTTACCTCCTCACTACCTAACAAGGACGCTCCTCACTACCTAACAAGGAGGCTCCTTTACCTCCTCACTACCTAACAAGGAGGCTCCTCACTACCTAACAAGGAGGCTCCTTTACCTCCTCACTACCTAACAAGTTGGCTCCTTTACCTCCTCACTACCTAACAAGGTGGCTCCTTTACCTCCTCACTACCTAACAAGTTGGCTCCTTTACCTCCTCACTACCTAACAAGGTGGCTCCTTTACCTCCTCACTACCTAACAAGGAGGCTCCTCACTACCTAACAAGGAGGCTCCTTTACCTCGTCACTACCTAACAAGGAGGCTCCTCTACCTCCTCACTACCTAACAAGGAGGCTCCTTTACCTCCTCACTACCTAACAAGGACGCTCCTCACTACCTAACAAGGAGGCTCCTCACTACCTAACAAGGAGGCTCCTTTACCTCCTCACTACCTAACAAGGAGGCTCCTCACTGCCTAACAAGGAGGCTCCTTTACCTCCTCACTACCTAACAAGGACGCTCCTCACTACCTAACAAGGTGGCTCCGTTACCTCCTCACTACCTAACAAGGACGCTCCTCACTACCTAACAAGGAGGCTCCTTTACCTCCTCACTACCTAACAAGGAGGCTCCTCACTACCTAACAAGGAGGCTCCTTTACCTCCTCACTACCTAACAAGGACGCTCCTCACTACCTAACAAGGAGGCTCCTTTACCTCCTCACTACCTAACAAGGACGCTCCTCACTACCTAACAAGGAGGCTCCTTTACCTCCTCACTACCTAACAAGGAGGCTCCTCACTACCTAACAAGGAGGCTCCTTTACCTCCTCACTACCTAACAAGGAGGCTCCGTTACCTCCTCACTACCTAACAAGTTGGCTCCTTTACCTCCTCACTACCTAACAAGGTGGCTCCTTTACCTCCTCACTACCTAACAAGTTGGCTCCTTTACCTCCTCACTACCTAACCAGGTGGCTCCTTTACCTCCTCACTACCTAACAAGGAGGCTCCTCACTACCTAACAAGGAGGCTCCTTTACCTCCTCACTACCTAACAAGGAGGCTCCTCTACCTCCTCACTACCTAACAAGGAGGCTCCTTTACCTCCTCACTACCTAACAAGGACGCTCCTCACTACCTAACAAGGAGGCTCCTTTACCTCCTCACTACCTAACAAGGAGGCTCCTCACTGCCTAACAAGGAGGCTCCTTTACCTCCTCACTACCTAACAAGGACGTTCCTCACTACCTAACAAGGAGGCTCCTCACTACCTAACAAGGAGGCTCCTTTACCTCCTCACTACCTAACAAGGAGGCTCCTCACTACATAACAAGGAGGCTCCTCACTACCTAACAAGGAGGCTCCTCACTACCTAACAAGGAGGCTCCTTTACCTCCTCACTACCTAACAAGTTGGCTCCTTTACCTCCTCACTACCTAACAAGGTGGCTCCTTTACCTCCTCACTACCTAACAAGGAGGCTCCTCACTACCTAACAAGGAGGCTCCTTTACCTCCTCACTACCTAACAAGGAGGCTCCTCACTACCTAACAAGGAGGCTCCTTTACCTCCTCACTACCTAACAAGTTGGCTCCTTTACCTCCTCACTACCTAACAAGGACGCTCCTCACTACCTAACAAGGAGGCTCCTTTACCTCCTCACTACCTAACAAGGAGGCTCCTCACTACCTAACAAGGAGGCTCCTTTACCTCCTCACTACCTAACAAGGAGGCTCCTCACTACCTAACAAGGAGGCTCCTCACTACCTAACAAGGAGGCTCCTTACCTCCTCACTACCTAACAAGGTGGCTCCTTTACCTCCTCACTACCTAACAAGGAGGCTCCTTTACCTCCTCACTACCTAACAAGGAGGCTCCTCACTACATAACAAGGAGGCTCCTCACTACCTAACAAGGAGGCTCCTCACTACCTAACAAGGAGGCTCCTTTACCTCCTCACTACCTAACAAGTTGGCTCCTTTACCTCCTCACTACCTAACAAGGTGGCTCCTTTACCTCCTCACTACCTAACAAGGAGGCTCCTCACTACCTAACAAGGAGGCTCCTTTACCTCCTCACTACCTAACAAGGAGGCTCCTCACTACCTAACAAGGAGGCTCCTTTACCTCCTCACTACCTAACAAGTTGGCTCCTTTACCTCCTCACTGCCTAACAAGGTGGCTCCTTTACCTCCTCACTACCTAACAAGGACGCTCCTCACTACCTAACAAGGAGGCTCCTCACTACCTAACAAGGAGGCTCCTTTACCTCCTTACTACCTATCAAGGAGGCTCCTCACTACCTAACAAGGAGGCTCCTCACTACCTAACAAGGAGGCTCCTTTACCTCCTCACTACCTAACAAGGAGGCTCCGTTACCTCCTCACTACCTAACAAGTTGGCTCCTTTACCTCCTCACTACCTAACAAGGTGGCTCCTTTACCTCCTCACTACCTAACAAGTTGGCTCCTTTACCTCCTCACTACCTAACCAGGTGGCTCCTTTACCTCCTCACTACCTAACAAGGAGGCTCCTCACTACCTAACAAGGAGGCTCCTTTACCTCCTCACTACCTAACAAGGAGGCTCCTCTACCTCCTCACTACCTAACAAGGAGGCTCCTTTACCTCCTCACTACCTAACAAGGACGCTCCTCACTACCTAACAAGGAGGCTCTTTTACCTCCTCACTACCTAACAAGGAGGCTCCTCACTGCCTAACAAGGAGGCTCCTTTACCTCCTCACTACCTAACAAGGACGTTCCTCACTACCTAACAAGGAGGCTCCTCACTACCTAACAAGGAGGCTCCTTTACCTCCTCACTACCTAACAAGGAGGCTCCTCACTACATAACAAGGAGGCTCCTCACTACCTAACAAGGAGGCTCCTCACTACCTAACAAGGAGGCTCCTCACTACCTAACAAGGAGGCTCCTTTACCTCCTCACTACCTAACAAGGTGGCTCCTTTACCTCCTCACTACCTAACAAGGAGGCTCCTTTACCTCGTCACTACCTAACAAGGAGGCTCCTTTACCTCGTCACTACCTAACAAGGTGGCTCCTTTACCTCCTCACTACCTAACAAGGAGGCTCCGTTACCTCCTCACTACCTATCAAGGAGGCTCCGTTACCTCCTTACTACCTAACAAGGAGGCTCCATTACCTCCTCACTACCTAACGAGGAGGCTCCTTTACCTCCTCACTACCTAACGAGGAGGCTCCTTTACCTCCTCACTACCTTACGAGGAGGCTCCTTTACCTCCTCACTGCCTAACAAGGAGGCTCCTTTACCTCCTCACTACCTAACAAGGAGGCTCCTCACTACCTAACAAGGAGGCTCCTCACTGCCTAACAAGGAGGCTCCTTTACCTCCTCACTACCTAACAAGGACGTTCCTCACTACCTAACAAGGAGGCTCCTCACTACCTAACAAGGAGGCTCCTTTACCTCCTCACTACCTAACAAGGAGGCTCCTCACTACCTAACAAGGAGGCTCCTCACTACCTAACAAGGAGGCTCCTTTACCTCCTCACTACCTAACAAGTTGGCTCCTTTACCTCCTCACTACCTAACAAGGTGGCTCCTTTACCTCCTCACTACCTAACAAGTTGGCTCCTTTACCTCCTCACTACCTAACCAGGTGGCTCCTTTACCTCCTCACTACCTAACAAGGAGGCTCCTCACTACCTAACAAGGAGGCTCCTTTACCTCCTCACTACCTAACAAGGAGGCTCCTCTACCTCCTCACTACCTAACAAGGAGGCTCCTTTACCTCCTCACTACCTAACAAGGACGCTCCTCACTACCTAACAAGGAGGCTCCTTTACCTCCTCACTACCTAACAAGGAGGCTCCTCACTACCTAACAAGGACGTTCCTCACTACCTAACAAGGAGGCTCCTCACTACCTAACAAGGAGGCTCCTTTACCTCCTCACTACCTAACAAGGAGGCTCCTCACTACATAACAAGGAGGCTCCTCACTACCTAACAAGGAGGCTCCTCACTACCTAACAAGGAGGCTCCTTTACCTCCTCACTACCTAACAAGTTGGCTCCTTTACCTCCTCACTACCTAACAAGGTGGCTCCTTTACCTCCTCACTACCTAACAAGGAGGCTCCTCACTACCTAACAAGGAGGCTCCTTTACCTCCTCACTACCTAACAAGGAGGCTCCTTTACCTCCTCACTACCTAACAAGTTGGCTCCTTTACCTCCTCACTGCCTAACAAGGTGGCTCCTTTACCTCCTCACTACCTAACAAGGACGCTCCTCACTACCTAACAAGGAGGCTCCTCACTACCTAACAAGGAGGCTCCTTTACCTCCTTACTACCTATCAAGGAGGCTCCTCACTACCTAACAAGGAGGCTCCTCACTACCTAACAAGGAGGCTCCTTTACCTCCTCACTACCTAACAAGGAGGCTCCTCACTACCTAACAAGGAGGCTCCGTTACCTCCTCACTACCCAACAAGGTGGCTCCTTTACCTCCTCACTACCTAACAAGGTGGCTCCTTTACCTCCTCACTACCTAACAAGGACGCTCCTCACTACCTAACAAGGAGGCTCCTTTACCTCCTCACTACCTAACAAGGAGGCTCCTCACTACCTAACAAGGAGGCTCCTTTACCTCCTCACTACCTAACAAGGACGCTCCTCACTACCTAACAAGGAGGCTCCTTTACCTCCTCACTACCTAACAAGGAGGCTCCTCACTACCTAACAAGGAGGCTCCTTTACCTCCTCACTACCTAACAAGGACGCTCCTCACTACCTAACAAGGAGGCTCCTTTACCTCCTCACTACCTAACAAGGACGCTCCTCACTACCTAACAAGGAGGCTCCTTTACCTCCTCACTACCTAACAAGGAGGCTCCTCACTACCTAACAAGGAGGCTCCTTTACCTCCTCACTACCTAACAAGTTGGCTCCTTTACCTCCTCACTACCTAACAAGGTGGCTCCTTTACCTCCTCACTACCTAACAAGTTGGCTCCTTTACCTCCTCACTACCTAACAAGGTGGCTCCTTTACCTCCTCACTACCTAACAAGGAGGCTCCTCACTACCTAACAAGGAGGCTCCTTTACCTCGTCACTACCTAACAAGGAGGCTCCTCTACCTCCTCACTACCTAACAAGGAGGCTCCTTTACCTCCTCACTACCTAACAAGGACGCTCCTCACTACCTAACAAGGAGGCTCCTCACTACCTAACAAGGAGGCTCCTTTACCTCCTCACTACCTAACAAGGAGGCTCCTCACTGCCTAACAAGGAGGCTCCTTTACCTCCTCACTACCTAACAAGGACGCTCCTCACTACCTAACAAGGTGGCTCCGTTACCTCCTCACTACCTAACAAGGACGCTCCTCACTACCTAACAAGGAGGCTCCTTTACCTCCTCACTACCTAACAAGGAGGCTCCTCACTACCTAACAAGGAGGCTCCTTTACCTCCTCACTACCTAACAAGGACGCTCCTCACTACCTAACAAGGAGGCTCCTTTACCTCCTCACTACCTAACAAGGACGCTCCTCACTACCTAACAAGGAGGCTCCTTTACCTCCTCACTACCTAACAAGGAGGCTCCTCACTACCTAACAAGGAGGCTCCTTTACCTCCTCACTACCTAACAAGGAGGCTCCGTTACCTCCTCACTACCTAACAAGTTGGCTCCTTTACCTCCTCACTACCTAACAAGGTGGCTCCTTTACCTCCTCACTACCTAACAAGTTGGCTCCTTTACCTCCTCACTACCTAACCAGGTGGCTCCTTTACCTCCTCACTACCTAACAAGGAGGCTCCTCACTACCTAACAAGGAGGCTCCTTTACCTCCTCACTACCTAACAAGGAGGCTCCTCTACCTCCTCACTACCTAACAAGGAGGCTCCTTTACCTCCTCACTACCTAACAAGGACGCTCCTCACTACCTAACAAGGAGGCTCCTTTGCCTCCTCACTACCTAACAAGGAGGCTCCTCACTGCCTAACAAGGAGGCTCCTTTACCTCCTCACTACCTAACAAGGACGTTCCTCACTACCTAACAAGGAGGCTCCTCACTACCTAACAAGGAGGCTCCTTTACCTCCTCACTACCTAACAAGGAGGCTCCTCACTACATAACAAGGAGGCTCCTCACTACCTAACAAGGAGGCTCCTCACTACCTAACAAGGAGGCTCCTTTACCTCCTCACTACCTAACAAGTTGGCTCCTTTACCTCCTCACTACCTAACAAGGTGGCTCCTTTACCTCCTCACTACCTAACAAGGAGGCTCCTCACTACCTAACAAGGAGGCTCCTTTACCTCCTCACTACCTAACAAGGAGGCTCCTCACTACCTAACAAGGAGGCTCCTTTACCTCCTCACTACCTAACAAGTTGGCTCCTTTACCTCCTCACTACCTAACAAGGACGCTCCTCACTACCTAACAAGGAGGCTCCTTTACCTCCTCACTACCTAACAAGGAGGCTCCTCACTACCTAACAAGGAGGCTCCTTTACCTCCTCACTACCTAACAAGGAGGCTCCTCACTACCTAACAAGGAGGCTCCTCACTACCTAACAAGGAGGCTCCTTTACCTCCTCACTACCTAACAAGGTGGCTCCTTTACCTCCTCACTACCTAACAAGGAGGCTCCTTTACCTCCTCACTACCTAACAAGGAGGCTCCTCACTACATAACAAGGAGGCTCCTCACTACCTAACAAGGAGGCTCCTCACTACCTAACAAGGAGGCTCCTTTACCTCCTCACTACCTAACAAGTTGGCTCCTTTACCTCCTCACTACCTAACAAGGTGGCTCCTTTACCTCCTCACTACCTAACAAGGAGGCTCCTCACTACCTAACAAGGAGGCTCCTTTACCTCCTCACTACCTAACAAGGAGGCTCCTCACTACCTAACAAGGAGGCTCCTTTACCTCCTCACTACCTAACAAGTTGGCTCCTTTACCTCCTCACTGCCTAACAAGGTGGCTCCTTTACCTCCTCACTACCTAACAAGGACGCTCCTCACTACCTAACAAGGAGGCTCCTCACTACCTAACAAGGAGGCTCCTTTACCTCCTTACTACCTATCAAGGAGGCTCCTCACTACCTAACAAGGAGGCTCCTCACTACCTAACAAGGAGGCTCCTTTACCTCCTCACTACCTAACAAGGAGGCTCCGTTACCTCCTCACTACCTAACAAGTTGGCTCCTTTACCTCCTCACTACCTAACAAGGTGGCTCCTTTACCTCCTCACTACCTAACAAGTTGGCTCCTTTACCTCCTCACTACCTAACCAGGTGGCTCCTTTACCTCCTCACTACCTAACAAGGAGGCTCCTCACTACCTAACAAGGAGGCTCCTTTACCTCCTCACTACCTAACAAGGAGGCTCCTCTACCTCCTCACTACCTAACAAGGAGGCTCCTTTACCTCCTCACTACCTAACAAGGACGCTCCTCACTACCTAACAAGGAGGCTCCTTTACCTCCTCACTACCTAACAAGGAGGCTCCTCACTGCCTAACAAGGAGGCTCCTTTACCTCCTCACTACCTAACAAGGACGTTCCTCACTACCTAACAAGGAGGCTCCTCACTACCTAACAAGGAGGCTCCTTTACCTCCTCACTACCTAACAAGGAGGCTCCTCACTACATAACAAGGAGGCTCCTCACTACCTAACAAGGAGGCTCCTCACTACCTAACAAGGAGGCTCCTTTACCTCCTCACTACCTAACAAGTTGGCTCCTTTACCTCCTCACTACCTAACAAGGTGGCTCCTTTACCTCCTCACTACCTAACAAGGAGGCTCCTCACTACCTAACAAGGAGGCTCCTTTACCTCCTCACTACCTAACAAGGAGGCTCCTCACTACCTAACAAGGAGGCTCCTTTACCTCCTCACTACCTAACAAGTTGGCTCCTTTACCTCCTCACTACCTAACAAGGACGCTCCTCACTACCTAACAAGGAGGCTCCTTTACCTCCTCACTACCTAACAAGGAGGCTCCTCACTACCTAACAAGGAGGCTCCTTTACCTCCTCACTACCTAACAAGGAGGCTCCTCACTACCTAACAAGGAGGCTCCTCACTACCTAACAAGGAGGCTCCTTTACCTCCTCACTACCTAACAAGGTGGCTCCTTTACCTCCTCACTACCTAACAAGGAGGCTCCTTTACCTCGTCACTACCTAACAAGGAGGCTCCTTTACCTCGTCACTACCTAACAAGGTGGCTCCTTTACCTCCTCACTACCTAACAAGGAGGCTCCGTTACCTCCTCACTACCTATCAAGGAGGCTCCGTTACCTCCTTACTACCTAACAAGGAGGCTCCATTACCTCCTCACTACCTAACGAGGAGGCTCCTTTACCTCCTCACTACCTAACGAGGAGGCTCCTTTACCTCCTCACTACCTTACGAGGAGGCTCCTTTACCTCCTCACTGCCTAACAAGGAGGCTCCTTTACCTCCTCACTACCTAACAAGGAGGCTCCTCACTACCTAACAAGGAGGCTCCTCACTGCCTAACAAGGAGGCTCCTTTACCTCCTCACTACCTAACAAGGACGTTCCTCACTACCTAACAAGGAGGCTCCTCACTACCTAACAAGGAGGCTCCTTTACCTCCTCACTACCTAACAAGGAGGCTCCTCACTACCTAACAAGGAGGCTCCTCACTACCTAACAAGGAGGCTCCTTTACCTCCTCACTACCTAACAAGTTGGCTCCTTTACCTCCTCACTACCTAACAAGGTGGCTCCTTTACCTCCTCACTACCTAACAAGGAGGCTCCTCACTACCTAACAAGGAGGCTCCTTTACCTCCTCACTACCTAACAAGGAGGCTCCTCACTACCTAACAAGGAGGCTCCTTTACCTCCTCACTACCTAACAAGTTGGCTCCTTTACCTCCTCACTGCCTAACAAGGTGGCTCCTTTACCTCCTCACTACCTAACAAGGACGCTCCTCACTACCTAACAAGGAGGCTCCTCACTACCTAACAAGGAGGCTCCTTTACCTCCTCACTACCTAACAAGGAGGCTCCTTTACCTCCTCACTACCTAACAAGGAGGCTCCTTTACCTCCTCACTACCTAACAAGGACGCTCCTCACTACCTAACAAGGAGGCTCCTTTACCTCCTCACTACCTAACAAGGACGCTCCTCACTACCTAACAAGGAGGCTCCTTTACCTCCTCACTACCTAACAAGGAGGCTCCTCACTACCTAACAAGGAGGCTCCTCACTACCTAACAAGGAGGCTCCTTTACCTCCTCACTACCTAACAAGGTGGCTCCTTTACCTCCTCACTACCTAACAAGGAGGCTCCTTTACCTCGTCACTACCTAACAAGGAGGCTCCTTTACCTCGTCACTACCTAACAAGGAGGCTCCTTTACCTCCTCACTGCCTAACAAGGTGGCTCCTTTACCTCCTCACTACCTAACAAGGAGGCTCCGTTACCTCCTCACTACCTATCAAGGAGGCTCCGTTACCTCCTTACTACCTTACGAGGAGGCTCCTTTACCTGCTCACTACCTAACGAGGAGGCTCCTTTACCTCGTCACTACCTTACGAGGAGGCTCCTTTACCTCCTCACTACCTAACAAGGAGGCTCCTTTACCTCCTCACTACCTTACGAGGAAGGGTACTATGAGGGTCTAGGAAGCATCTTTTCTTACTTGCTTGCACAAAGACCTGTCACTTCTCGTCACAGCTTCCTTTTCTTTACCTACTTGTCTCCTTTTTTTAACCCTGCGCTTCCTAACTGAAAACATTATTTACCTCTCAACTATCCAGCTGATGCATTTTTACCTCACTGCTTCCTAGAAACATTCTTTAACTCCTCGTTTTCTTAGTAGGAAGCTTCTTTATATCTTTATTCCCGTTTGTTTGTAACTCCTAGTTCTACCTCCTCACTTCATCACCAGAAAGCGTGTGTACCTCCTCCTTCTTTATCTTCTTTATTTCTTAACTAGGACGCATCTTTACTTCCATGCTTTCTTCCTCATGTTTTTATTTCATCATTTAAATTCAAAGTCTGCGATTGTCTGAATCGCTGCTCGGGGACGTTGTTGTTTGTTTCTTCACTGACTCCCACCTTCGCATATGCTCATCCATATTTAATGCACAACGTCTAGCAGAGTGTGTGTGTGTGTTTCCCTGTGGGTTTGATTGTGTATAAATGAAACGGTGTCGGTGGCTGGCCTGCATGTGTTTGTGTGTTTATGTGTGTGCGGCTCCCTGCTGTCTGCCACCATCTGCTGTTCACTGCAGACTGAAGCAGAGAGTCGATGAGTTGATGGAGGAACTGATCCCAAACACTCGGAGAACACAGGAAACTGTTCTCTGCAGCTTTCTGCTGATTAAACATTTCACCACAACGTTTTCCTGTTGCTACGAGACGGATTTAAACCACAGATAGAATAAAAACACGTCTGTGGGGACTGTTTTTTAAGGCTGAAATACTGTCTGAAAATTTATAAACCAAACTCCAAAGAGCTCACTAAGAAGGAAGCAAGAACAAAAGTATGCTTTCTAGCTAGTTAGTGAGGAGGAGAACAAACTTAGTGTTAGTCTTAGAGTTAAGGAAGCTTTCTACTTCAGTAATGAGGATATAATAAAGGTTCCTAGCTAGGAGGTAAACAAACTTCTTGGTTAGGTAGCAAGTACAAACTACTTTGTACTCAAATTGTGCGAAATAGAAATCTTAATTATGTCAAGTTTAATTTCCTAAGTTGTCCCAGGTAAGATGTTTACAGGTGTGAACAGGTGTTTAAAAAGTGTCCGAGTGTGACTGTATATGTTCACAGGTTGATACAGATGTTTGCAGGTGTGAACAGGTGTTTAAAAAGTGTCCGAGTGTGACTGTATATGTTCACAGGTTGATACAGATGTTTGCAGGTGTGAACAGGTGTTTAGGTGTCTAAGCTGTGGACAGGCATTAATTGCAGGTGTGAATGGGTGTTTGCAGGAGTTCACTAATGCTTTCAGGTGTTCTCTGGGATTCACAGATGTCTACAGGGCTACATGTTTTAATGCTGTGAGCAGGTGATCACTGTGTAAACAATTCTTTACTTTGATCTGTGTTTACAGAAGCTTACAGGTGTTTACAGGTATGAACAGGTGTTCACGTGTTAGAATGTTAAACAATCTCTTCCAGTGTTTATAGACGTCTATCTGTATGTGTTCATGTGTGTTTATACTTGTATCCTCACAGGTGTTTACAGGTGTGAATGTTACTGGTCCGACCTTCTGGGTGTGTTGCGGAGACCAAGGACACCATTAACAAGTGTAAAAACATGAAAGCTCACTAACTTGTTTCTTCCTGTCTGCAGCTCGGCCGCCATGTCTAAAGCGACGGTGAAGAAGCTGCACTGGCGCTCCAAGGTAATGCTGACGTCTCTCTGAAAGACGATTAAACTTTATGATTGAAAGTCTGAACTGTGTTTCAGTCATGTGACCTCCCGTCATTTGTTGTTCAGGTCCAGGAGAGCTTCGTCCCGCTGGGGGGCGGCTCCGGAGAGCTGGGTCTGGCCATCGGGGGCGGGGCCGACTACGGCGAGTTCCCATTCGTCACAGCGGCCCACGGGGGCGGGGCAACTGTGAGCGACATCATCTTAGAGATCGGGGGGACGCCCGTGTTAGGGATGACCCTCGGTGATGTCAGAGGAGTCCTCAACTCCTGTCCTCATCCTATCAGAATCAAGACTGTCTCACCAGGTCAGCGGACACACTACACTTTTCAATCTGTTTCTGTCGCTCTGATTTATTTTGTTTTATTCTTTTACGTTCAACGTAGCAGTTAATAGACTAAATTTGTCAATCATTCAAGCCTCCAGTTGGCTGTGAAGTTATTTTGCCGTAGTGGTATTACAACTTCTGGGTTTATCAGATGACGCACATTGACCCTAAAATCACTTTCACCTACACACAATCATCAGAAAATGAGCAGCTGTATGACTTTTCTTTAAATGTTCCTAAACGTCACGAACACTCTGAAAATGAAGTGGATCAACTCAGCTATTTAACCTCAGTGGGGTCGTTTGCCAGGATCGTCGATACCGCTGAGGTTCATTAGTGTTCCTGGTTTCTGTGACGACAGTTGTTACAGTCGTTAGGACTACCCGAGGCCAAGACTGAATGACCATCGTTGGTATCTTCACCTGAGGCCAATAGGTTACGTTTGTTGAGTTTCCTGGGAAGTGATGAAAGGACAGCATTGTTAGGCTTTAATCAGGAGATGTATTGCTATATATCATGAAAGAGTACATATGTGTCATGATACAGTATACCTTTTTATCAGAAACAGCAATTTGTCCTACAGTAGCTTGTTTAGAAGAGCAGCATATACAGGTTGCTCTCCTGCCTAAGGGCAGGCTCCACCGAAATTTGAACTCGGATCGCTGGATTCAGAGTCCAGAGTGCTAACCATTACACCATGGAACCACTACACTGAGACGGTAGGCAGTTCCTCACATCGCCACGATGCAGAGAAAAAAGGTGGGGAAGCAGTCGGCGGGCGGGGGTCTCCAGAACTATTTGACCCTGATTGCGATCGTTAACTTTGCTAGGAGTGCGGTGCTGAAAATAAAGCCTCCTCTGCTGCAGCTACTCCTGAAAGCAGCGTCGCAAAGGTTGTAGCTCTACTGCTCAAACTGGATGTTTAATTTATGCGCTTATCCCCATAACATGCAGAGAACTTACTCGTTTTCCCTACTATCATGTGACAGGGAATCGCTTGGCTGAAAAATCTCACTGTCAGAAGTAGGATTCAAACCCACGCCTCGAGACGAGACTGCGACCTTAACGCAGCGCCTTAGATCACTCAGTCATCCTGACTGCGTGAAAGCTCTGTTCAGTGGGAACTTTGCTTTAGTACACAATGCCATGACATATTATGGCTAAACGTCTGGCGCAAAACCATCCAATTGGTCGGCAGTGGCGCCGCCAGGCGGGGCCGGGGCCACCCTAATAAAATTGGTGCCAATGTTATATATACTGTATATATATATATATTATGTAACTCCTGGGTTTGAGTTAAAAGGTTCTTAGCAGCACATATGTGTTGTCATATCAGGCTCTGTCACTTTAAGAGGGTAACCTCTGACCCTGAGCTGTGACGGACTGGGATGTTTATTTTAAGAGAGGCCTCCAATTTGTCTATGTAGATGCCTATCACGTTTCTAAAATTGTGATTGGTAAAGGGGTGGGCCTAACAGGCAGAGCAGATCGGAGTTACGGGTCAGCCTGCTGCTTCCGGTGTTTTTATCTGGAGGTAACTTGGCGACCAGCTGCAGAAGACAGAAAAGTGTAATTTAATTAATGAACAGACCGACAGACAGTGAGTAAACTGGCTAGTTTATAATAATAATACATTTTATTTGTGGGCACCTTTCATAGCACTCAAGGACACCTTACAGATTAAAACAGTTAGAATACATTTCAAGGAGGCAATACAAAAAATCAAAACAAGACACAATGTAAAGATTAAGATCAAATAGAATAGAGAAAAGAATTTAAAAAAGAAATAAGAGAAAGCAGTTCATCATGAAGCCAGTGGAAGGTGGAGTTTTGTGGTGTAGGCCTTTCAAAATAAGTGTGTTTTGAGTGAAGTTTTAGAATCAGAATCAGAATCAGCTTTATTGCCAGGTATGTGTACACATACGAGGAATTTGACTCAGGATTGTACATTGTTCATGATGTGCTTACTTGTACAAAAATACCATAACACAATATTAAAATAAAATCAGACACAAACTACAGTATAGACAACACTAATATACACACTATGAACAAAACAATATAGACATGTTGACAAATAGTGCAGTGATCAGAGTGCAAAGGATGCAAGAGTAAACTATTATTCTCATTATGTACATGTTGAAGGTGGATGTGATATACAGGTACACATACATGCATACATGTACACATGTACACAGTGTGATGGAGCATAGTGCAAAGGATGCTGGAAAAAATAAATAAGACCTATGACCTTATGACCTGAGGTAGGTGTATTGGTATACAGTATATACAATATGACATAGTATAAACAGCACTGAAATAGAGAATGGTGAATAAATAAATAATAAGTACTAACCAGTAAACAGGTGGCTGATTAGAGACAGAGTTACTGGGTTAAAAAGATATGACCCCAATGTGATTTGAACACGTAACCTTCTGATCTGGAGTCAGACGCGCTACCGTTGCGCCATGAGGTCATACAAAGGAAGACAGTGACTCAGTCGTACAAATGAATGAAATGAAATAGAGGGAGGGAGTTCCAAAGGTGAGGCGCACAATAGCTGAAGGCTCTGAACCCCATAATGGACATGCAGGCAGAAGGAATGGAAAGTAGTGAGGAAGAATAGGATCGGAGAGTTCGGGATGGGGCGTAGGGCTGAAGGAGTTCAGAGAGATAAGGAGGAGCAAGACGATGGAGAGCTTTGAAGGTGAGGAGTAGAATTTTAAAATCTATACGGTATTTGACAGGGAGCCAGTGCAGTTGTGTTAGAAGTGGAGTAATGTGTTCAGAGACTGGGGTTCTGGTGATAATAAGGGCAGCAGAGTTTTAGACCAGTTGGAGTTTACGAATGGACTTGTGAGATAGACCAGAGAGAAGGGAGTTACAGTAATCAGTACGGGAAGTGACAAGAACGTGGATGAGAGTAGCAGTGTGATGGTGTGTAAGTGAAGGACGAAGGCGGTTGATGGTGCGTAAGTGGAAATAAGCAGACCGGGTAAGATTATTAATGTGTTTTTCAAAAGAAAGTGTGCTGTCGAGGATGATACCATAACTCTTGACGTGGGGGGAGGAGGGGACAGTGGAATTGTCAATGGGTAGAGCAAAGTTTGGACATTTTGCTAGGGTGGATTTGGAGCCAACAAGGAGAATTTCAGTTTTATCACTGTTTAGTTTGAGGAAGTTTTGAGTGAACCAGGTTTTAACTTCATCTAAGCAGTCAGTTAGAGAAGACGGAGGGAGCAGAGACGTAGGTTTGGTGGACAAGTAGAGCTGGGTGTCATCGGCGTAGCAGTGAAATTGGATATTATATTTCCTGAGAATAGAACCAAGGGGAAGTAGATAAATTATAAAAAGGAGGGGACGATCCCTGTCAAATGATCCCTGGGGAACACCACAGGTGACAGGGGAGAGTTGTGATCGAACATTTTTAAGTTGTACAAAGTGAGTGTGGCCAGACAGGTATGACGGGAACCAGTTTAGTGATGTGTTGATGATACCAATGGAAGCTAGACGGTCCAGGAGGATATTGTGAGAGATTGTATCAAAGGCAGCAGTTAAATCGAGAAGGATCAGTATGGTAAGAAGACCTGAGTCAGCAGCCATTAGTAGGTCATTGGTGACCTTGACTAGGGCTGTTTCTGTGCTGCGGAGAGGCCGAAAAAAGGGTCTATGGACGATGCCATGAAACTGGGCTTAACGTTATTTGGAAGGGTAAACATCTCTGCCCAGCAGGCGCTCCATTGAGCGGAAAACAGGTGGAGGAAAACAGCGACGTGCTCACTGACAGTCGGATTGTAACGTTAATTAAACTCTGTGGAAAATGTTAAACAGCACTGCGGGGCCGCAACGAGTCGGCGGACTCCCTGAATAAGTTCAGAGTCATCCAGAAGTTTGCCCAGAGGAAAAACCGCCATGCGGCCTTTCTCCTCACGTGAGCCCTCAGCTGTGGTGGGTGAAATCATCTTTTATCATCCTGACTGTGCTGCTGCTCCGTGCGTGGGCCAAATTATTGTGCTGAATCGATTGATACTAGGCTATGGATTGCGGTTGTTGTCATGATGTTGTTGTCATATAGCCGCGTTCATGCTGCGTTATCATTTGAGATTATTACACCAATATGCCGGCTCGCTGCGCTGTATTAAAGGTACGGAGCCGGGAAGGAGATGTATATTGGCGGACATTCTTTCCGTATTGATTGCAGGATGTCTTTGTGAAGGTGACTACAGAAAGGGTTTGGATCCCTAAAAAAATGTCTGTGCGCGTCGTCGTGGACTTCAGTGGTGTTGAGCTCACTGCTGTTTGCTTATGGCCCTGTAGGCTCATTTGTTCTGAGCGCATGTGTGTTGGCTTAAATATTGCATTCTTAATTTAGGTTTGTGACAGTGGTACTGTAACTTGCGATCTCTCTCTCTCTCGGTGGAGCCATGCTGTTTGTTGACATGTTAAAAACACAGTAGCAAGAGAGCGTATTGTAGTTTTACTGGCATCTATGTTTTGAAACCATTTTTATAAAATATTCTTCTTTATAAATAATTGCACAACTCTGTACAGACACATATTGTATATTTCAATGAAATTATTATATAGTCTAATATGAAAGAGAAACATCTATGCTCCGTGAAGTTTGTAATCTTGAGTAGGCTTGTTCCCATTAAATGTTTTGTTCTTTGCTTTGCAGTCAATGCACTCGTACAAAAGCTGTAGTATTTTAGTTTTTTTTAAGGAAAAGCTCAACTAGTGTATTTGAAGAACAATTGCCTGACACATGCAGATACATAACACATTATGGAACTCAAATTTGTTAACTGAACTGGTTTTAGTTTATGGACATTAGGCAATCGGTAACATTAACTGTAAAATAAGAAACCAAAGTATGTCAGTCTGTGATTCCTTAACTCATATTTTAACGTAGTTTTCAACTAGTCTATATACTGTATAATAGAATTCCCGAAATTCGGTTTTGGCTTTTTGGTTTTAGTGTGCCACCCGAGGTTTTTCAGCGGCCCCATCTGGCCACCCCTAGGAAAACAAAGTCTTGAAATGAGAACAACATGATCAGACAAAGTCTGTGAACGTCCAGAATACGGTTTTCGAGCACAGTTGAGTCGCATTTGGTCTAAAACCAGGTTCCACCGAGATTTGAACTCAGATCGCTGGATTCAAAGACCAAAGTGCTAACCATTGCACCATGGAACCACTGCACGTCAATGAACGGCAGATTCTTACATGATATCGCCACGTGTATTATCTGTGCAAAGAATAGCCGCGGGAAAGCGGTCCGGGGAGGTGGTTTCCAAAGCTTTTCGACAGTGATCCGACAAGTGGGAACCCCTGTCTGCCTTGAAAATTTCTCCCTGGGTAAGACCTCGCTGGTGCAGTATAACTACCCTGTGTCTTGTTGCTGTGGTCAGTCTTGCCATGGCGTATGACTTTTGAAAGAAAATTGTCTTCAGCAACCTCACCTTGTAAGCTGAGTTTATAGCAATTTTCCCACACCTGCCTAAAACTTTTGCCCAGTACTGTATGTATTTTAATGCAGAGAGGATGACGTAGAAGGCATGCAACAATACCGGTGACACAGAAGGGAACATGTGAAAACACAACTTTTACTGGTTGACTTAATCAACTTAGTTTGCAACGCATTTACAGACAAGAGTAGATGTTGGAAATGGGCAATAAAGACATTGTTTTTAAAGACATCCTACAACCAATTCATCCAGCAACAAATAAGCCTACTGTGTACAAATACTTTCTAGCGCGCTAGCTTTTCAAAGTTTATGACCGCAGGGACTAACACATTCGACTCAGAAGCTGGGCAAGCCAGCCTAAGACCACTCGGCCATCCTGATTGCGAAAGAGTATATATGTGTCATGATACAGTATACCTTTTTATCAGAAACAGCAATTTGTCCTACAAAGATCAGCATATACAGGTTGCTCTCCTGCAGGCTCCACCGAGATTTGAACTCGGATCGCTGGATTCAGAGTCCAGAGTGCTAACCATTACACCATGGAACCACTACACTGAGACGGTAGGCAGTTCCTCACATTGCCACGTAGATTATCTATGCAGAGAAAAAAGGTCTCCAGAACTAATCGACCCTGATTGCGATCGTTAACTTTGCTAGGAGTGCGGTGCTGAAAAGAGAGCCTCCTCTGCAGCAGCGTCGCAAAGGTTGCAGCTCTACTGCTCAAACCGGATGTTTAATTTATGCGCTTATCCCATAAGATGCAGAGAACTTACTCGTTTTCCCTACTATCCTGTGACAGGGAATTGCTCGGCTGAAAAACCTCACTGTCAGAAGTGGGATTCAAACCCACGCCTCCAGACGAGACTGTGACCTTAACGCAGCGCCTTAGACCGCTCGGCCATCCGGACTGCGTGAAAGCTCTGTTCAGTGGGAACTTTGCTTTAGTAAACAATGCCATGGCATATTATGGCTAAACGTCTGCCGCAAAACCATCCAATTGGTCGGCAGTGGCGCCGCCAGGCATTTAACCTCAGCGGTATCGACAATCCTGGCAAACGACTCCACTGAGGTTAAATTGCTTAGTTTCCCTACCAGTCAGTCAGAACTGAAGAAGTCCTTTGGATGAGGGACGAAACGTCTTCTAGTATCTTCAACCAAGTCCAGTTGCCCTTGACTTTAACCTTCTTTGGATAACTATGACCTGGATGACAGAGAATCTTCATAGACATTATTATAGTATGTTTTCCCATTCATGCTTGGCCACAGAAAGTCTCTTCTGAGCATGCTCTAAATTGTGCCCAAAGTGTGAGGAAGCCTGCAGAAATATGGCGGAGGCTTTTTCATGTTTTGTGCTTATTAACTTTGTATAAGAATGAATGTGGTGGTACCATGGCGACCTGTCAATCAGAGGCGACTCGTACCTGCTGCTCTGTGTACATTTAACCAGCGCCACTGAAAAAGCTCATCAAGAGTCGGCTGCTCATTTTTCAGTATGTACATTTTGTTTTAAGCCTGTTTGTCGCTAGCTAAAATTAGCATCCCAGCTAATATCACAGTTAATGTGAATTACAAATGCACCTTGCTAACCAAGCTAACTAGCTCCACCCTCTCGTCCAAATATGGTCACATCTGGTTCCAATAAGTCAACATTATGACAGCCAAAATGCTAAACTGGAGGCTTCTAAACTGTAGTCCACAAACCGACGGGGGACGCCACGGCGCATAGGTCCACTTATTTTTTTCCCATCTTTGGTCCTGACATTCACTCCAGAAACACTGACTCCTACATCTCCCATAATGCAGCTGGATAGTGTCCTTCATTTCACAGTTCTCAAACAGCCACGTCTTTCTAACCTGCAGACTGGGACACAGATGGTATGTTAGACATTTGTAATCACTACGACATCATATCCTCCCTCACCCCCTCTCTGTCTCTGTCAGGGTCGTCCCTCTGTAAGGACCTCAGGTTGTACCTCAGCAAGTGTTTCACTCCAGGCTCCATGGACAGTCAGCTGCAGCAGCTAATCAGAGAGAACCTGTACCTGCGGGCTGTACCCTGTAAGAAAAAACCTGTACACACACCTGGACACACACCTGTACACACACCTGTACACGCCTGTAAGACACACCTGTACACACACCTGTACACATACCTGTACACGCCTGTAAGACACACCTGTACACACCTGTAAGACACACCTGTACACATCTGTACACACACCTGTAAGACACACCTGTAAGACACACCTGTACACACCTGTAAGACACACCTGTATACATCTGTACACACACCTGTAAGACACACCTGTAAGACACACCTGTACACACCTGTAAGACACACCTGTACACATCTGTACACACACCTGTAAGACACACCTGTAAGACACACCTGTAAGACACACCTGTACACAGCTGTAAGACACACCTGTACACATCTGTACACACACCTGTTAGACACACCTGTAAGACACACCTGTAAAACACACCTGTACACACACCTGTACACACCTGTAAGACACACCTGTACACATCTGTACACACACCTGTACACACCTGTTAGACACACCTGTAAGACACACCTGTAAGACACACCTGTACACACACCTGTACACACACACCTGTACATACACACCTGTACACACACCTGTACACACACACACCTGTACATACACACCTATACACACACCTGTACACACACACCTGTACATACACACCTGTACACACACCTGTACACACACACACCTGTACATACACACCTATACACACACCTGTACACACACACCTGTACATACACACCTGTACACACACCTGTACACACCTGTTAGACACACCTGTTAGACACACCTGTTAGACACACCTGTACACACCTGTTAGACACACCTGTAAGACACACCTGTACACACACCTGTACACACACCTGTACACACCTGTAAGACACACCTGTACACACCTGTTAGACACACCTGTAAGACACACCTGTACACACACCTGTACACACACCTGTACACACACCTGTACACACTTGTACACACACCTGTACACACACCTGTAAGACACACCTGTAAGATACACCTGTAAGATACACCTGTACACACACCTGTACACACACCTGTAAGACACACCTGTAAGATACACCTGTAAGACACACCTGTACACACCTGTACACACACCTGTACACACTTGTACACACACCTGTACACACACCTGTAAGACACACCTGTACACACACCTGTACACACACCTGTAAGACACACCTGTAAGATACACCTGTAAGATACACCTGTACACACACCTGTAAGACACACCTGTACACACACCTGTACACACACCTGTACACACTTGTACACACACCTGTACACACTTGTACACACACCTGTAAGACCCACCTGTACACACCTGTACACACACCTGTACACACCTGTACACACCTGTAAGACCCACCTGTACACACACCTGTACACACCTGTACACACCTGTACACACTTGTACACACACTTGTACACACACCTGTACACACCTGTAAGACCCACCTGTACACACCTGTACACACACCTGTACACACACATATACACACCTGTAAGAAACACCTGTACACATGTCAACATAGATCCTGCACCTGTGTTTTTATTAGTTCTGGGATAATAACATGTTAACATACCCAGCCCTAGTTTTTATATTTTGATACTAGCATTCATTCAGCACTCCAGGTCCCATAAATACACAGTAACACCATGTTGGATTTATCTTGAAAGGCTTAAAACATGAAAACTACATCGCTGGTACCCTTTAAATTTAAAATGTCACAACTGCAGGTTAAAGTTTAACCTGAGCAGCAGGTTCCTTCCTCTGAAATTAAATAAAGTGCTGATGAACTCTGATAATGATTACAGGAAGAGGTGTTAGTGGTACACATACCACAGGGTGTGTGTGTAGTAATGTAGGTCACACAGAGCTGCAGTGACGTGGAAACCTTGAGAGCAGGCTGTGGTCGGATATCAGGGGAAATACACACAACGCGCGGAGCCGAGTGGAATATTTGAAGTTTTGGTCTCAACGTAAACCGACAGAGTGAGACCTCTTCACTTTCTGTACCGTTATATTCCTTACAGCCATTTACTGTATTTACAAACTGTGTTTTATTGCTCTTTAGGCCGCTCGTGAGGAAAGCATGAGTTTGAGTTTTTAACTGAAGAAATGTTTTGCATTGCAGAACCTGATGAGCCTCGCTCCCGATTCCTCAGCCTCACTGTCACTCACTCTGATGGAATTTGCTTCACTATCCTCAAGGCCTATCTATCACGCTGCACTTAAACTCTACAAAATATGCTAAAAAGACGCTAAAAGACGCTAACTGTTACTCACACAATGAAACTAATATGCACAAAATATTGTTTTTGTTACAGTATCTCAGTTTTAAATTCTAATAACATAAATCAATTGATTTACATCCAAAACAGTTACTGAAGATAAAGTACGATAAAGAACAACAAAGTCTCAGTAATGGTGAATTGTAGTTGAAACATAGCCAGCTAAGCATGATGTTCAGTTTAGAGGACACATGATTCATCTTTATTTCCTCCCAACATAAAATTGATACTTGAAATTTTAACAGTTGTAATTACTCATTAGTTTCTGACCGTTGGTCGGCCATATTGGTTTTAACAAATTTAAGTTGCACTTACAACGGCTTGCCAGAAGGAGGCAGTCTACGACATGACACACTAACGTCCGCTGTGGTGGCTGATGTGCAACTGTACCATCAATACATATACAACAGCTTTTAAATAGCTGTCCACTGATTCTAATTACCTCTCTATGTTGGAGTCTGAAGCCAGCTCTGTCCCTCTGTGATGACATCACGGTGTCCGCCCTGCAGGTACGACCAGGCAGCCTCGGGACGGCGAGATTACAGGTGTGGACTACAACTTTGTGTCCATCGAGGAATTTTTTTCTCTGGAGGAGTCTGGAGCTCTGCTGGAGAGCGGCAAGTTCAAAGGTATGAAAAACAACAACAACATGGCAACACAACAAAACAATACACAACATAACAGTACACCAACAACACAACACTACACAACATAACAGTACACCAACAACACAACACCAACAACACAACACTACACAACATAACAGTACACCAACAACACAACACTACAACACTACACCAACAACACAACACTACACAACATAACAGTACACCAACAACACAACACTACAACACTACACAACATAACAGTACACCAACAACACAACACTACAACACTACACAACATAACAGTACACCAACAACACAACACCAACAACACAACACTACACAACATAACAGTACACCAACAATACAACACTACAACACTACACCAACAATACACAACATAACACTACACCAACAACACAACACTACAACACAACACCAACAACACAACACTACACAACATAACAGTACACCAACAATACAACACTACAACACTACACCAACAATACACAACATAACACTACACCAACAACACAACACTACAACACTACACACCAACACACACAACATAACAGTACACCAACAACACAACACTACAACACTACACTAACAACACACAACATAACAGTACACCAACAACACAACACTACAACACTACACTAACACACTACATAACAGTACACCAACAACACAACACTACAACACTACACCAACAATACACAACATAACAGTACACCAACAACACAACACTACAACACTACACCAACAACACACAACATAACACTACACCAACAACACAACACTACAACACTACACCAACAATACACAACATAACACTACACCAACAACACAACACTACAACACTACACCAACAACACACAACATAACACTACACCAACAACATAACACTACACAACATAACAGTACACCAACAACACAACACTACAACACTACGCCAACACTACAACAACACAACACTACACCAACAACACAACACTACACAACATAACAGTACACCAACAACGCAACACTACAACACTACACCAACAATACACAACATAACAGTACACCAACAACACAACACTACAACACTACACAACATAACAGTACACCAACAACACAACACCAACAACACTACACCAACAACACCACACTACACAACATAACAGTACACCAACAACACAACACTACAACACTACACCAACAACACACAACATAACAGTACACCAACAACAACACTACAACACACACCACAACAACACACACTACACACACAACACTACACAACATAACAGTACACCAACAACACAACACCACACACTACACCAACAACACAACACTACACAACATAACAGTACACCAACAACACAACACTACAACACTACACCAACACACACACATAACAGTACACCAACAACACAACACTACAACACTACACCAACAACACAACACTACACAACATAACAGTACACCAACAATACAACACTACAACACTACACCAACAATACACAACATAACACTACACCAACAACACAACACTACAACACAACACCAACAACACAACACTACACAACATAACAGTACACCAACAATACAACACTACAACACTACACCAACAATACACAACATAACACTACACCAACAACACAACACTACAACACTACACCAACAACACACAACATAACAGTACACCAACAACACAACACTACAACACTACACCAACAACACAACACTACAACAACACAACACTACACAACATAACAGTACACAACATATACAACATAACAATACACCAACAACACAACACTACAACACTACACTAACAACACAACACTACAACACTACACTAACAACACAACACTACAACACTACGCCAACACTACAACA